>NW_017732073.1:265877-266734 GCF_001890085.2 Hipposideros armiger | reverse complement strand
AACAAACTTGGCTTAAAACAAGAGAAATCTATTTTCTCATAGGTCTGGAGGCCAGGTGTCTCAAATCAAGGTGTCAGCAGGGCCACTCTCTCTCCACAGGCTCTAAGGGAGAACGCCTCACTTGCCTCTTGCGGCTTCTCTTGGCGGCTCACATTCTCTTGCTTGTGGCTGCATCCCTCCGATTTCTACCTGTTTCCATATCACCTTTTTCTCTCCTTCGTGCATCTATGTAGCCTCCCTCCACCTCTCTCGTATAGGGACACTTGCAATTGAATGTTGGGCCCACCCAGATAATACACAATGACCTTCTTATATCCAGATCCTTAATCTCATCTGCAAAGACACTTTTTCCAAGTAAGGTAACAGTTATCGGACCCAGGGATTAGGACGTGGAGTATTTCAGGGGCACCACTCAACCTACTGCACCAGACAATATAGGGGATATGGATATGGATTCGACAATAGCTTTATTTTCGTTGATGTGATTGTTATTAAGGTTTAGTCTTTCAGTATCAATCCCATCCTGTAGATTATGCTGTGCACCTGGGGTTGGGACTCTACAAACTACATTTCCGCCTGGCCAGCTGCCTCCTCATCAGGCTTTCTCATAGGCGGCACTAAGGGAAACCCGAAAGCTGCAGGAGGAAGAGATGCATTTTCTTCCTGTTTGCATTTTGTTCCTATTTCCGCTTCCTTTTTTTTGTTGCAGCCCCTCTGACAACGCTCCTTCACCCAGGTAGTGACAGTTCACTTTGAGAGCAGCACTTTTCCGACAATAGCTGAGCCAACCTCATAATGCTTATCAGATCCTTCACACCAGCTGACTTGGAGTCCATTCCTTCTAGGTGCGGCTCCCA
>NW_017732073.1:261992-263134 GCF_001890085.2 Hipposideros armiger | reverse complement strand
ATTTTAAGACTTTTTACAATAAAAAGAATGAAGTAAAACATATGACATTAATAATTTTGTATTGATTCATGTTGAAATAATAGTACTGAGTTGACTAAATATAGTCAAATTAACTCACCTATTTTTTTACTTAGTGTAGTGTAACTAAATTAAAATTATATATGTGACTCATTATAATTCTGTTTAACAATGTAACTGTAGATGTTCCCAAGGATCCTTTTCTTTTAGATGAAATACCTAGTTGATTAGGATTGACTTACAGCAGGATACTCTTATTAATCTTTCAAGATAGTAGTAAGGCTATTTTATCTTCAGAAATTCTCCTTCCTCCAACTATGGTGATGATGGTGTTGGTGTCTGTGATGGTAGATGACAAATATAGAACCAGGAAAATGTGAAAAGAAAAGTTAAATACTGGAAACCATAGGGAATATATAAGATATTAAGCAAAACAAAACAAAATTCAGAGAATCTGAAAAATTTTCATTGAATGTAAATTTACTCATCTATGATGCTTAATAAGGTAGAATGAAAGAATATTTACTTTGCCTTGGAATAACATAAATATATTTTCAGGTGAAATTAATTGTACAATAATAATAGTAATATTTAGAATGTTATTCAAAATTTACCTTGTAGCTACTTAACTTTTACAACAGTAATCAGATTTCTCTTGAGTCTCACTAAAACAAATTGAATATTCACTTCATTATTTAATTCATTAATTCAGAAAACATCCATGTGCCTATTCTTTTCTGGGCATTATGTTAAGAACTCAAAGATTCAAAGATAAAGTATTTTTTTGTTCAACTTTCTTTGGAAAGTTCTTTCACATTCTTCTGCTAATTTGCAATGTCTAGCTTGAATTCATTCAACTCTGTAATTAGGAGTGAAATTGCTTTGGATACTCCATCAGAAAGAATCACATACACCTAACCTCAATGTGTTATCATACGAAAATGTCACAAAGGTAAATCGAGAAATAAAGTGTCAGCATCATGGGAGTCTCTGTGGTACAAGAGTTGTAGCAGTGGTTGGGCAGGACATTACTACCTTTGGAGTATCAGTGAACAGGAATAAGTGGGAGAGAGGAGGAAATTCCCCCTTTTGCCCCTCTCGAGTTCTTATGGCTGGACTAATAA
>NW_017732073.1:252693-258585 GCF_001890085.2 Hipposideros armiger | reverse complement strand
TGATAGTGGGGAGCCATCCTGTCCCTGTACTTTGGAAATATTTTTAGGTTGTAATGATGTACTGCATAGGTAAGTTTTATTTCTTCCATCAATTCAATACCAGAGAGGGCCCTTCATACCAGACAGGATTAATAGTACCAAACACACATTTTCAAAGTCACAATAATTGAGTTCTCAATTCTACATCATCTCCATGTTAAACACCCTCTTTTATTTTTTATTTTTATGAATAGCACAAAGTTCATTAATACTGACCACTGCTCCAATATGCAGTAGTCAAAACTACATTGCCTCAACAATTTTCTATATCCCTTTGTGTTTCCATCTTGACTTCTTATTCCTTCTGACCCTCAGGCCACCTTTCACTCCTTCCTGACAGTCACTACTATGATGATCTATCCCTTACCCACAGCCAGTCCCTCCTCAATATTTCCTATCAATCCAGCCCATATCCCTGTTCATGGATCTGTACTGACAGCTTTCATGTTCTTTTTCTGAACCTGTTGAAAGGAAGCAGGGGGAGGGCTTGTGGGACAGTGTTATAAAGCCTATAGTTGTGTACAGTAACGTCCTAGGCCTTCACATTCACTCTCCACTAACTCACTGACTCACCCAGAGCAACTTCCGGTCCTGCAAGCTCCATTCACAGTAAATGCACTGCACAGGGGTACCATTTTGTATCTTTTATGCTGTATTTTTACAGCATCTTTTCTACGTTTAGATACACAAATACTTACCATTGTGTTCCAATTGCCTGCAGTATTCAGTACAGTAACATGCCATACAGGCTTGTAGTCTAGGAGCAATAGGCAATACCATACAGCCTAGGTTTAGGCTATACCATCTATTAGGTTGTTGGAAAAGTCATGACGCATTTTTGCAACAAAAAAAATAGAAAAAAATATGTCATGACTTTTCCGACAACCTAATATGTTTTTGTAAGTGTACTCTGTGATGTTCTCACAATGACAAAATTGCGTATGACGCATTTCTTAGAACAGATCTTCATCGTTAAGCAATACATGACTGTCATATTTCTTGTTTCACCAGTGAGAAATAAGAGTTTCAGAGAAGTTAAATAACTATAATATGTTCCAGAGCATAGAACTAGGAATAGGTGTTAGGCCAAATAGCTTAGTCCTGTGGGAAAGAGCATGACTTTTAGACCGAGGTAGAAATGATTTTGATACTGACCATTTACTATTTCCTTCATATTTTTCCATTTCTCTTTATTGTTGTAATTAGTTTTTAGATGTAATTCACATTTTTTTCAAACATTCCCCTTTATTAAATTATCCTTTCTCCCTCAGTAGAGCAAAGACCACAGTGGGTCCTTTACAGCATTAAGCATATAAACTCAGGTATCCAGTGAACCTCACACTATTCAGTCAAGTAGGATGACTAAAGGCAATTAGAATTTCTGTAAACAAAGTCTTATTTTGATAAAGCAAGTGTAATGAGAGTAAAAATTTGGGGATTACTTTTGGAATGCAAAGAAGAGTGTGGTAATTTGAGAATAAATACCAAGACAGGCTTACTTGGAAAGGTATTGCAGCCTGCAGGTATGGTACTCCTCTGTATCCATGAGGCATAGGTTCCCAAACCCCCAGCGGATGCCTGAAACCACGGGTAGTACCGAGCCCTGTATATACTATGGTTTTTCCTAGACATGCATACAGGTAATAAAGTTTAATTTATAATTTATCTACAGTAAGATTAATAACAACAACTATTAATAAAATAGAACAATTATAATACTACACTGTAGTAAAAGGCAGGTGAATGTCTCCGGGGCCATTATTAAGTAAAATAAGTGTTGCTTGAATACAAGCACTGTGAGACCGTAACAGTCGCGCTAATAAATGAGAGACAAGCTACTAATGAGTGGGTATTAGTTACAGTGTGGGTACGCTGGACAAAGGGATGATGCATGTTCTGGGCAGGATGGCAGGACAGTGCAAGGTTTCATCACACTATTTAGAATGGCTTGCCATTCAAAACTTATGGATTTTTTTTCTGGAATTTTCCACTTAATATTTTTGGAGCATGGTTGACCACAGAGAGCTGAAATATCGGAAAGTGAAATTGCAGATAAGTGGTGACTAGTGTAATGCAGGGATTTCTATGTTGGCGTAATTACTTTGGTGCCCATAAAATAGGATAATCAGCCTTTTATTTCTTACAACATAATACATTTGGTTAGTTTGTATTGTATTTATTCTTACTGATTTGTATTACTAATAAATGTAGTGTTTCACAGTATAGCAAACAGCTTACTGTTCAGTTATATAATTTAGGAGGAGAACATAAAATTAGACTTTTTTCTTCACAGTCCAGTGCAGGACAGATTACATAAGCCTCTCTCTCTCCATATATATGCATAAACACATTTATGAATATGCACATATATCTATTCATATATATATATATATGTATATGTATATAAATTTACATTATACATATATGTACATACACATGTATCTTAAAACATGTACAGGCAAGTGATAATTACTTAAGTAGCAATAATGAAAAAGAAATGGTTCCAAAATATAGTCAGACATAAGAGTTTCTCTGAGCTGATGCTTTATGTGTTAATAAACCACAGGAGGGCAAAGCTGGTATGTTTTATCCTCAAAGTTTTCATTTCTTCACAGCTGTTTAATAGTAGCAATAATAATTATTATCACTGTACCTCAGCTCCATTTAGAAAGCAAATAACAATTTTTAAATTCCATTGAAAAGGAAAAGCAAAGTTTTCCTGGCTGCATGGGGGTTGGTAGAGAAGTCCAATGAGGTCTTTTTAAAATAATGTTATGTCAAAATTTTACAAAATTAAGAATAAGACGACATCTTTCTAAAAGTTCCATGATAAATGATTCTGTAGCACAATTATTTGATTTACTTTAAGAATTAAAATATTATTTTTGCTCTTTCCTTTTCATGTATTAACCTGGCTTTGGTTCAAGTGCTCAATAATCTTCATCATTTTTTACAGATACATGAGAGATGAGTGTTGAAGCTAATCACTGACTGCAAGTTCCCTGCATACTTTTTCCTGATTTTNAAAAAAAAAATGGTTTTAGACTTCCAAGGGTGGCAAACTATGTTAAGGTAAATAGGTGGGGGAAAGGAATGGATGATAAGGGTTGTTTTGGTGAGGTTTGTTATGTAGATTCCTCTTGGTACTATCTCTGGGCTAATCATAGTCTAGATTCATCTCTGGTTAGAGTTGAGGGAAGATGGAGAACTTTTCTTTGTCTACAGTTTCTCAATTGTCTGCTGATCAAAATAATTCTTATGCCAATGTGGCATGTTTTGGTGTGGCATATTCCTTACTATATATTAAATGCTCAGCAAATATTAAAAATTATTATTGTCACTATTATTAATGTAGCATCGTAGGCAGAATGTGACTATCAAAGTAGCAGTCTCACACACGTTTGTGTCTTTCCACAATGTCAGACTTTATAAGAATAGAGCCATGGATCTAGCCCTACTGACTCGGTTTACCACCAGCATTAACCAAGGCTCTGGCCAGAGGATAGTCTCCAACAGTCGAGGTAGGGCAGTTCACAAAAGAGGATCACATGGATTTGCAAGCAAAAGGATTAAACAAAGCGAACAGTCTTATGAAAGAAGGATGAGAGAGTCCAGTATTCAGTGAGTGTCTCTATGGTGCTAGGGTGTGTAGTGTTGGGCATACAGATAAGCTGGTGTGACGGTCAGAAGGTGAGGCTTCAAAAGCTCCCACTGGGAGGAGCTCAGATGCCGCTATCAGCTCGTCAGTTGTGGCCTGAGCCATAAGCCATGAGAGAGCTCTGATTTTATGCTCAAGACGGGTGTGGTGCACCCATCTGCAGTCCAATAAGGCCATCCAGATGGTCACACTCCACCCTGTGTCTGAAGTTATCTGGTTAGGGCTTCACTGGGTACACCTCTCACAAGATGCTCTTGTGTGACTGTTACTTTGTGACTGACATAACTATTAGAATTATTAGAGTCCATTTTGTGTTCGTAATTAATGTTCTATACATGTACCAATCAAACTTATTTTGTATTTGCTCTTTAGAAACCTGGGGAAATACATAATGAAAAAGAAACTCTCTGTTCTTGAGGAGCTCTGCCTATGGAGAGAAAAGTATCCATCAAAGAGTAACAATGGTGTGTGATCAGTGTTGTTGTGAAACCATTGGCCATGTGTCATGGTTGCACTGAGGAAAAATCAACAAAGTGTCTCTTGGGTTGTTGGCAAAATATGAATAACTGAGCTCCTCTGAAATTCATCAGTTCTGTGGTCTAATTCATCCAGATCATAAGAATTCTGTCCTCTTATTGCCTCTCAGAGTCAGTAGCTGGATCTCCTTCTATACTCCAAGTTAGAAAAAAAAAAAGAAATTTTATTCACTTACTTCCCATAATCCTTTAAAAATTATAAATAAGGCTGGCTGAGTGGCTCAGTTGGTTAAGAGCTCGAACAAGAGTTGGAGCTCTGAGCAACAGCGGTTCAAGTCCTGGCCCGAGCTGAGCTGCCACTGAGCTGCCAACAGGTGGCAGGATGGCTCAGCTAAAAAATAAATAAATAAATAAAAATAAATAAAAATTATAAATAATAAGAATCTGCTGTTATCAGTCTAGCAATAGACCAGGATACCTTTTTTCTATTAATTGAGAATAAAGTTTAGCAAAATATTTTCAGACACGTGTGTATATATGTCTGTGTACATCATCCCTGTCAGTCACCTGATTATTCTGACCTGCATATGTACCTTTAAAATAGTCATACAATACATACATATACATACTGGGGGGAAAAAGCATCTCTGGGGAAATACAATGGTTATAACAAAAGTGAATGGGTGGGGTTGTTGATAGTTAAAGGTATGGTCAAATATAAAAGGGCAGGTGGTTTCATTGATACAGACTCTTGCAGGGGATGATATATCTTGGCAGACCCTTAGATGTGGTCATTTCCTTCTTCCCTGGAAGTTCCTTTTGGATGAGCTCTTTCCTGGGAAGGAGAAGTCATCTGATGATCTCACAGCTCTGTGATACTGAGGAGAGAAAGTCAGTTGAGAATTAAGGGGAGTGGAAGAGGTGTATGTGCCCAAGGAAGAAAAACCCAGAAATGTCAAATACCGGTAATAACAGTAGCTACCCTTCATAACATATTTACTGTAGATGCCAGGCATTGGCTAAGCACTTTACACGTTTTAGCTCATCTAATGATTATAAAAACTCTAGCTTATAAACATAGTCATTGTTAGGCACAGCTGGAGGAATGAGCCATGGGTGACCAAAATCGGTCTATTAGAATTTATTTGGCATGTTTGAGCTGCAGGAGGTCAGGCTAGAAAAGACCATAACCTCTCCGAGCAAAACGGGATATGGGGTTTCATAGGAGGGGGAAACGAGGCTGTTCCCCCTTCAATGTTTCAGGGGCTTTTTCGTTGCATTGTCTCTCACAACGAAGGGTTTCAGGGCATGACCAAGCCCTCCGGTTCCACATCCTGACCCCGAGGCTGCCACCTGGACCACCCAGGCTCACTGTTCATAAGCCCCTAAGAATCAAACACAAGCCAGCAGGTACAAAGTACAAAGCAAGACAAGATGGCTTTTAGGATAAGAAGGTTTCTGCTCCTGGCCTAAATATGGCCTAACAGTCCTGTGCCTCATAATGACATTTCATTCAATGACGGACCACATATACCATGGTAATCCCATAAGATTATAATGGAGGTGAATTTCCTGAGAAATGGAAGGATATGTGGTTCAGGAGGATTTTTTCTTTTTTTTTTTTTTCTGTGACGAGAGCAATATCTGTGGGGCTTGGCAATAGATTCCCTCTCTCTCACAGTACCTTGATTTTGAGTGCCCAGGTTACATCTCAGCCAG
>NW_017732073.1:249049-252086 GCF_001890085.2 Hipposideros armiger | reverse complement strand
TTATTTTAGTTTGATGGCTGTGTTTTAGAAGTATGACCTCAGAGTAAGTAAGGCTATTTCTCTATATAAATAAACTCATCCCTGCCTCATCCCTGCTTTCTCCTTACAGAATCAGAGAGTACAATTTTTAATTTTATGTAGTTCAGGGATATTAATCTTATAGTGATACTCAGAAAAAAAAAAAGTTTGCTGAGAGACCTTTGTGACCCAAATGTTGTAAACTAACTAGGCCAGTATCTAAGGTTCTCTACAATGAACCTGCTTTATAAGATCATAAATAAAAGAACTAAGGATAAACATTAGCTACTTGACGCTGACTGAAAAGTGATATGTTAACATGAGTAAATTTTCTCAGTAAGGTTGACTGAATTTGAGGCTGTGAGGCCAACTATATATCTCTTTTCTCCCGTGTAACATATGTGGTTTATTGTGTCCACATAGTCTTTGTTCAGAGATTGTAAATTATATTATTTATGGACCCTTGATGATGAAAACACATTTGAAGCTTGAAGGTCAAGGCAGGAAACTGTACCCTAAATTTCTGTTTATTGATGATGTATGGTACGTAGAGAAGCACACTTTGTGCTTCTACAATTAAAAATCTGTCAACATTTCTAACATACACCAGTATTTCAGGGTTTGATAATGTGGTCATTTATCCTTGCTCTTTCTTGAATTATGGAATGCAAGGCCTTAGCTGTGGGAAGATATCTTTAAGTCCTTTCAAAAAGATTATAAGATATTTGTTGTTTCTTTTTTTTTTTTCTTTCTTTCTTGTTTTAGCTATTAAAGTGCTAAAAAGTAAAACTTAGGGTAAGCTAGCTTTTAGCAATCTCATAACTCAAAAACAGCAACAACATATAGGCCACATATTTTTATCCCCAAATGCTTGACTCACATGAATGTTAACAAACTGTTATTTCAGATTTCAGTTTATTACTTATATTCATGTTAAAAGACAAGCTTAAGCATACTTTTTAAATTTTTTTTGGTCTGGTTTCTCCCTACTATCTTATCAGATGTCTAACAACACAGTAAAGTAGGAACAAGTTTGACTCATTGGTTTGTTNGCTCTCACCAGCTGAGCCATCCTGCCATCTGTTGGCAGCTCAGCGGCATCTCAGGTCTGGCGCAGCTCACTGACCCATGTGGGAATTGAACTGGCGACCCTGTTGCTCAGAGTCCGTGCTCTTAACCAACTGAGCCACTCGGCCAGCCCAGATGTTGCAGTTGTAAATCTGAAATTTGTGGGGCAGGCTGCTGGCAGACTAGAGGTTCAAAAAGGATTTCTATATTACCATCCTGAGGCAGAATTCCTTTTCTCTAGGAAACCTCAGTTTTGCTCTTAAGGACTTCAGTTTGATTGAATGAGGCCCACAAATATTATCAAAGATAATACCCTTTAATTAAAGTCAACTGACTGTAAATGTTAATTGCATTTCCAAAGGACCTTCATAGCAACATATAGATTAGCGTTTGACCAAACAACTGAGCAGCTGGGTTGACACATAAAATGAACCATCACCTGAGATCATACTGATGGAACTAGAAATGAAAAGAAGATAGATTTGTAACATTTTGGAGATAAAATCTATAGAACTTGGTGATGGATTCGATGTGAGAGTGAAAAAGAGGGGAGAAATCAAGAACTACGAATTTCTCTCATGAGCAATGGATTTTAATAACTATGATATGGACCAAATGAGTTTCTCTGTTTTCTAATAGGAGTTCTTCTGATTTCAGTTTAAGTAATCTAACAAGGTAAGATTACTTTTCGTAAGCACTTTAAATAGCTAAATAGTCTTGGAAAGAAATTTTGTTTGTATCTGTCCAGTTATATTTGAATATCAAACTGTAGACTAAAAATTCACCTTGCCTTCTCCTTCACACCCAGACATAATTACAGTCAAATAGTAATCAGCTCTGTACACAGCAATGTGAAATGGGAGGAAACATGGCCAAATATTTTTGGAAGCAATAGCTTTCAAATGTGCCAGTTAAAATGTCTCTTTTTTTTCTTTTCCACTGCTAATCATAGTAGGTCTCATTTTCTAATCAAAGTTTACATATNAAAGTCTATCACTTTTCAGTATCTTCACATTTTAGACAAATAATCTCCACCATCTCTAAATTGTCTGTTATTGAGGGAAGGAAGATAAAACAAAATTATTTGAAATTTACTTTCCATTTTGAGGTCTCTTTAAGAAAAATTGATAGAATTCTTTAACTTCAAGGTTTTGTTTAATTTTAAGTATTTTAGCCACATATGCAGAAAACAGTAGCTCTGAAACTATTCACTCTTTTCATTTAATGAAAACTCAAAAACCTCTTTGGACTGAGACCCCTTTTAATAAATACTTCATGAATGAGCTCTCAAGGTAATTACTTTCCCTTGATTTCTATCAATTTCTACTTCAAATTTCTTCCTAGATTTTCTGAATATCATGAGATTAGTGTAGCTGTTACCGTGTTCTTACTTCTACTTCTATCCAATAACCTACTTGTTCTCTGTTTCTGAGTTTGGGTTTTGTTTTGTTTTGTTTTGTTTTTGATTTTTTGTTTTTTTAGATTCCCCTTATAACTGAGATCATTCGGTGTACAGGCCTAGAGTAAATTTATTTTTTTCTTAAGTTAAATATGGTTAGGTTAACCAAATCACACCTACTTTGAAATGGGTAACTGTGTACCCTTTTCAACACTCTGTTGCCCATAGCTGAGAGTGCAAATGAATGTGTCTTCCTTTAGAGTTCCCAAAGCAAAGAATTGACATTTCTGCTATTTATTTGCAATCTGGATTCTGTACTTTAAAAATATATTCAATTTACTTAAACTAAAAAAGTAAATAAACAAAATAAAAATATTAACCTGTTTCTTTTACCACCACCCCCTCCACTCTTGCAATCTCTAATCTGTTCTCTGTGTCTATGAGCTTTTATTTTTCTTTTTTGTTCATGTTTTTTAGATTCCACATATAAGATCATACATTATTTGTCTTTTTCTGTCTGACATTTCACATAGCATAATGCCCTTGAGGTCC
>NW_017732073.1:225231-246274 GCF_001890085.2 Hipposideros armiger | reverse complement strand
TTTTTTTTGTTTCTTTGTTTTTTGTTTTCCTTCTGGGCCTTTTATTCTGTTCCATTGATCTATGTGTCAGTTTTTATGTCAATACCATACTCTTTTAATTACTATAGTATTATAATACATCAATAGTTTGAAATCAGGGGACATGATGCTTTCAGCTTTTTCTTTCTCAAAATTGCTTTGGTATGTGAGGTATTTTGTGGTTCCATACACGTTTTAGGATTATTTGTTCTACTTCTGTAAAAATATCATTGGAAATTTCGATAGGGATCATACTAAATCTGTATATTGCTTGTGTAATATGGGCATTTTAACAATATTAATCCTTCCAATTCATGAGCATGGAATTTCTTTCCATTTATTTGTGTTTCTTTAATTTGTTTTATTAATGCATTGTAGTTTTCAATATATAGATCTTTTACCTCCTTGGTTAAATTTATTCCTAGGTATTTTATTCCTAGTTGATATAATTGTATATGGTATTGTTTTAATTTCTCTTTCTGATAGTTCATTATTAGCATTAAAAAATGCAGCAGATTTTTATGTATTGATTTTGTACCCTGAAACTTTACTGAATTTATTAGTCCTAAAGGTTTTTTGATGGATTCTTTAGTGTTTTGTATATATAATACCATGTCATCTGCAAATAGTGAATGTTTTACTTCTTCCTTTCCAATTTGGATGTCTTTTATATATTTTTCTTACCTAACTGTTCTGGATAGGACTGCCAATACTGTGTTGAATTAAAGTGGCAAGAGTTGACACTTTGTCTTGATCAAAACTTACAGAAAAGCTTTCAGTTTTTCACCAATGAATATGATGTTAGCTGTGGGTTTTTCATTTGTGACCTTTATTATGTTGAGATACATCTGTGCATTCCCTCTATACCTGTTTATTTGAGAGTTTTTATCACAAATGGATATTTAATTTGTCAAATGCTTGTTCTGCATTTTTTTTACAATAAACTTCAATATAATTAATAGAAAATGCCTATCCAGTACTTATATTTGGAAAAAAATTAATAGGACTTCTAAAATAAGATGATTTTAGTTCTTATTTCTAATTTGCTTAGTAAATTGTATATGTATCCATTTGTTTATAGGTATAACCACAACATTTTATTTTCTTATGCTAGCAAAAATAGTCACAGATAGTAATACTCAAATGAGTTGTGAGAAAATTTACTCACCTAAGAAGCATCAGATAGTGCCTTTAAAACATTATTTTTGTCAAATTTTAAAAGTGAATGTTTAGTAAGTTAACATGTGTAACAATTCTTGCTATTCAAGAGAAATCATACAGTTATTACCTCAAGGCAGCCATTTTGAAATGTCAACTAAATAGATTATCTAAATTTGTCTGGTCAAAAGCAAATACCTATAGTTACTAAGGAAAATACAGGTGTAGTTAATAACTATATAGTCAATAAGTATTATATATGTGGGTACATTTGATTGAAAGTAGCATAATACCCTACTCAAACTGGCTTAAAAGAGTCAAGTAGCTTGACTCACATATTTGAAAGTCAAGAGGAAGAACTGAGTTTATATTGATTTGACTCACCATCTCTATCATATGACCAAACATGTTTCTTTCTGTCTTTCTGTTCTGCCTTCCATGATGTAATATTAAGGCTGATTTTTTTCCTATTGGAAAAAAGATGGCTAGAGCATTTACAGATTTTATATCTGTGACCCATACTATTCTAAAGGAGAAAAATGATTAGCTTTCAATGGTTGTCTCAGAAAAACAAGAAACTACTGCTTTTAGAATCCTGCAGAAAGCCTCTCATAAATTTCATTTCCAAGATTTGGTCATATGCCCATTGCTGAAATAATCAATTTGGTTAAATAATTATTCTGACTTAATTAGGACTGTGTTGTCTAAATCAATATTATGTCAATTGGAATCAGATGAGTGAAGTTAAATTGATATCATTAGGATCTACTCCTGGAGCTTTACTCACAAACAGTATAGAATATTTACAGACTATTGTACTGTATGCACATAAGGTAAATGACACAGTTACAGAGACAAGATATGCAAAAACACTTATTACAAAACGGTATTTTCTAATATATATACACGGAATACAATAAAGTGAAAAGTTTTGTAAAATATAAAATTAAATAATTATATACCATGTAATTTTCTAAATGCATTATATAGACACACATTACAATAATATTCTAATTTATTCATTATGTACTTTCAATGTAGACTGTCAAGCTTTCTATCCCTGAATACCTAACAGAATGACTTACTTAAATTAGATATTTAATAAGTGCTGTTGAGTAGAATAAAGCAAAAAAGGGTCGATATTGACTCAATTACTCACTTTGTTTAAATAGACACAGCCTAGGCTATAAACTTTTGCCTTTAGAGTGAACTTTTCAAAACAAATAGCTCACATCCTTTTTGTTAGTGGGATCAGAAAATAATTTTTTTTTAAAAGCTGAATTTTGTTAGGTATTGTGACTTTACCACTGCTGTTTACTAAAGGTAATGAGGTAAGGATAGAACAATGCAAATATTTGGGGTACAGATTAAAGGAAATGCTGTTAATTGTCAAATGCCTATAGACTATTCAAATAAAGTTGTCCTTGGAAGGTGACAGATCCTACCTGCTGATGACTAGAAACTGAAATACCAAAAGAAAATGAGTTCCAAATAAGTGAAGAAAAAAAGTTTCCAAAATATTGCAATTTAGGTCATATACGTAGTTAGAGGTAAGATGAAAGAAAACAGCAATGATGAAATTGAAAGAAAAACAAGAAAATTACATGAGTATGAATAAAAAGCAGTCAACTGTATCACCATCTTATCAAATTCTGCAAGGTGCTAAAGATTGTGTAATTTTTTTTGTCTGATTTTTGTGTCCCTCTTTGATTTAGTGGAAAGTTTTGAGTATAGAAATAGAAATTTTTCTCTGCTGATAAATCATCAAGCATTGTGATTTCAAAAGGATCCTGCCTTGAATATCTTAAATATATTCTCTTTCTCAGTAAACTTCTCTTGAGGAAAAATGTAGTTAGATGGACTCAGAAGTCTTGAGACATTAACTATATACAATACAGTTGTATACTCTGTCTACTGTTCTCTGTTGTATTTTATATGTACTCATAATAGGAACAGGCAGAATCAATCATTTTATCCATTTCATGTCCTGTAACTCAGTAAGATGATCCATACTGGAAAAAAAGAAGAAAGAAGAAAGAACGAAAGAACGAAAGAACGAAAGAAAGAAAGAAAGAAAGAAAGAAAGAAAGAAAGAAAGAAAGAAAGAAAGAAAGAAAGGAAGGAAGAAAGAAGGGAGGGAGGGAGGGAGGGAGGGAGGGAGGGAGAGACTCATTTTTCTGTTTAATGGTAAAACCCCACCTAGCACTACAAACACATTTATAAACTTCTAGTGAATCAACATAAATATCGTAACTTTGTAATGCCTGCTTCATGAGGACTGTTTGGCACAGTTTTCCAAAAGTGTATTCTGAATTTATCCAGTCTTTTAAAGAACTGTCACATCCACATAATCGATTGTGCTGTATCAACGATATGAATAGAAAAGAGAGAACTGATGCCTATAGCAACATAAGTCCTTTCTTTCCCACGGGAAAGAAAAACTACCAAATTATATCAATCGTCTTCCATTGAAAATCATCCCGGAATTTAGTGGCTTAAAGTAACTATATACTCTGTTCATAATTCTTTAATATGGCCATCTAGGCTGGACTCAGCTAGTGATTCTTCTGGTCTAGTCCAGTTAGATTAGATATCTCTTGGCTGTGTTTATGTCTGCAACAGGCGCTTCTCCTGCCAACTTGGCTTGGGGCTCCTAGATAAGAAGGCGTCAGCTGAGTAGCTCCTCCCTGCAGCTTGTGTTCTCTCTGTCTCTAGCAGACTAAATACAGGACGGCTCATGTCGCGGCTTGGCAAGGTTCCAAAGAAAGGGAGGAAAATGCCAAGACTTTTTAAGGCATAGGCTCAGAACATACGAGCATGCCACAATTTATTGGTCAAAGCAAATATTAAAGCCAAACCAGATTCAAGAAGTTGGGAAATAGATTCCATCTCTTTATAAAAAGAGCTGCAGAGTCATATTTTTAACTGGCCTGCATACAGGGAGAACGTGGTAGCCATTTTTGCAAACAATCTACCACACATGTCTTTTTGCCTCAGAGGTGTCTGCAGAGTGAGTTTATGGCTTGACACTATCAACAACGGTCTTAATTCTCATTATGCTTTTGCTAGTGTAGACCAAATTCAAATTTAGCTGAAAATCTGTACTATACATAGTATAGCCATATATATTGTGACTTCTCATGGACATAGTATCAAATAATCTTTTCTAATGTTGATGTAAATATAGTTATCCACTTTAACTATGTAATATATTTAGATAATCCCTAAAAAGAGTTAGCAATGATTGTAAAAAATTGAGCTGGCCTTTTTCCTCTGCATTCAGCATGTATATCCAGTCAGTTTTGAAAGACATGACATTATTCAGTGTGATTGCACTTAGGAATTTCTCAACATGGGGTATAACGAATGTTAATTCAAGTTTAGAATGGGTGATGTCCTGTGCCCGTTTATGAATATAAGAAGGAACACTTGAAAGAGAGTCATCATTTCCATCATTAATTTGCTAATTCACACACAAGGAAATGACTCATGAAGACTTTAGACACCTTTGTTTCAAAATTCATTTTCTTCAGTATTCCTTTGCTTTAGCTGAGTGGAAAAGATTTGTCAGTTGAGTAGAGACGCTTCATCTCCTTCACCGATGCTGCCGGGAATTATTAATTAGGTTTCTGAATTTGGTGCTGCTCTTTCTTGGTCACCGTGATGTGTCATTGAAACAGACCCATTAAAATGAGTGATGTGTGTTGTAATTTCATTAGTGTCATCAATAATGTATTACATTTTCCTTTTAGTAGTCTCTTTGTGTTTTGTGTGGGTCAGGATGACTGTATGAATTACATTTATAAGATCCAAATTACTACCGATGAGGGAAGATAGGCATGAGGGTGGAATTAATGTTATTTTAAACATGATAACTATTAAAATGATTTCTATTAAATAATATTTTAATTAGGTGTGATGCTTCTACATGGCATACTGAGATGCATGCTGTGTATATGCAAATAGAATGGCGATTTATTGAATTGATAACACAGTCCATTCTTTCTGCAAGGAAACTTCTGAATTGTACTAAAGCAGGTGTGTGTAAGACCAGGAGTGGTTCACTAAGGAATATAATTCCTTGTGGTTGAAAAAGGTCCTTGATTAGGAAATTCTTCAAGTGTATTTCCTCACTTTCTTTCCACCTGTTTTTCTTTTCTTTTCTGCCAGCAATATGCCTTTTGACTACCTAGTGGTTCATTTCCAGTCTTCCCTAGTCTGAAAAATGCGGGTCCATAATCGAGAAGCAGAGACACATTTGGTACTCTGATATAGTACATATTTTAGAAATTTTACCTCCATTTAAATGAGGTTCAATTTTGGTGACATTACATAGGAATATAAAGAGTTTGGGCTTAGAAACTTTCATTGGAAGCATTGATCTAATTGAAATATTTTAAAAGACAGGAAGTATTTGTATGTCAAAAAAAATGGTACAATGATTGTTTTGCTTCCCAGGAATGATTCTCGAGTACTTAGTGTTAATGATTGAATATGTAAGAAAGTTCTCAGAATTAAGTAATATATGGAAATATATGTGACGAAATGTAAAAATATGGCTGGGGTTTGTCTTTTTTTCTTCCACTCAAAATGAAAATAATAAGGAAAAGGGCTCTAAATACAGAAATATATTTTATGTAAGCAGGAAGCTAAATAGTTTTTAGTACACAAAAGAGAAATAGGAAAAGATGAGCTACTTCTGAAAATGAATAGGATAAATTATCCTTTTCATGAAAATTTAAAGAAAATACTTTTGTTATACCCATTTTGTTTTAAGTAAAGAAATCTATCAAGGTGAAAAGCTTCTATTTTAATTAAAGATCAACTAACTTAAGTTATATCAGCAGCTACCCCAAATGAAGGTTTTTCTCTTAAATTATGATGAAAAATTCTACTTGCTTATTTTCAACTAGAATCTTAGTATCTGTGATTTTATTCTGATTTGTATCCAATTTGGGTAGAAATGGATATGAGTGTTTATGTTACATAATAGCTTGCCACAGCCTACTACTTGAATCATGTAGCATATGGAAAATGTGTTTAGCTCCTTGTAGAATTTCACAAACCAAAAAGGATTCATTTCTATTCACATGGTTTGTTTACAGTCATTTTAAAAATATGTTACTGTGTTGCTTACTAGTTAGAAAAAGTAAATGTTGTCACACTACAGACTCCATTTCATTGATCTTTAAGAAATTATGTATTGCTTTCCAGTTTAAAAAAAAGCAATAATCATATTTCTTGTTCTTTATACCTAAACATTCTTTTTAAGATGTATTTTTATTCTTCTATTTTATCTCTCTTCTAGATATTTTATAGTAGTGATGGTTGAAATTTTATATGCATATATTAGAGACTGAGCTCATGCTTAAATGAATTGTCATTGAGGGATTAATCCTGTAACCTTTATGAGCATGTTTTATTAATATTATCTGATCACTAAATAGAATATTAATAATATTAATAACATTTAACATTTAATAACCATAGAATGTTAGATAGGAATGTATTTCATGCCAGTGGGTTTTGAAAATGTAGAAAAGTCACTATAGCTTCCTGAAAATCATTAAACATGTTCCCCATAATATTTTAATAACACTATTACAATTCATTTAAGGGGCAGTCCTGGATAACAAAGATTATATTTTTATTTGTCAGCTTGCTGAGCAATATGCCCTCAGGGAATGGAAGTATTTGGTACAGCTTTTGAAAATGTCTATTGCACTCTTAAATTCTAGAAATATATTTGCTATGAAATGATTTATAATTAGACATGAAACAGATCAAGTGGAGGGGGAGAATTCAAAATTATAAATATTGTTAAAGATGATTTAATATAGTTACTATACTAATTTAGTTATTCTTATTGGTAAATTGGTTGTCTAAAAGGGATATTTTTTAAAAGATTGAATAATGAAATATATATTTTAAACATTTTTTACCTTCAAAGTACTTTAATTACTAAACCATTTTTTCCATAATTACATATATTTGATTATATGGTTCACTATGAATTTAAACATGTTTGATCGGTATCCTGACACTAAAAACCAACTCCCCACCTTTTTTTTAAATGAAAATTAGGAAAGATGATGTTAACATGAAAAAAGTAAATTTTGTGTAGGTACAGTCATGTAGGAGAGAATACATGCAACTATTTGAGGTAGCTTTCTCTCCTTTTGGGAAAATTCTATGGTTGTGTCAAGCTTTCACTGTATTATTTGGTTTCTTTCATATTTTCCTTTTTAATGATATAAAACTAATATTTAGAGAAACTCCCATGACTTATTTTAAGTCATTTTGATATAATCAAAACAACTTTTACACATAAACACATATATACATATGTATATGTACATAGATATAGAATTGCTTATTTGATTATGTTAGCATGTTTGAATGGCTTCTGAAAATCTCTTTAATTTTATGAATAATGTGAGAATAGCAGAAAGGAAATCTCTATTTTGAAGAGTGTTCTACTTCTGGAAGTAGATTTAATTTTTTCTCAGAGTACAGCTGATGGCCAGAGCATTACTTATGACCCACTTACCACTCCATTTGGAGTACTTTTTTTTCCCCCTTCCATATCCAGGAAATATATATTTCTTAATGTAAAGTGTATAGCTGAATTCAAGAACATTTGCAACCTGGAGAGTATCTTTCTTTCATTGCTCTATTTAATTCATGCAATGCCAGGTTTACTCATAGGCACAAAGATCAATGATATTGGAATATTGGGGATAGTTCCCTTTTAAAATAAACTGTTTTTGGGGGGGGCAAAAATCAATGAAATCACCTCTAAGTTTAAGGATCTTGCACCTTACTGACACTCACCATGTACCCATTGTCAAATGAATTTTTTAAGACATGTCTGTTGTTCTTAAATTAGTCATTGCTTATAATGCAAAATACCCTGAAA
Organism: Hipposideros armiger; assembly: GCF_001890085.2. Lineage (NCBI taxonomy): Eukaryota > Metazoa > Chordata > Mammalia > Chiroptera > Hipposideridae > Hipposideros > Hipposideros armiger. The sequence goes on along the minus strand of NW_017732073.1, from coordinate 238,179 downwards.
TTATGTAATTTACACTGGTATTATCAAGGATCTACTAAGTTCCCAACACTAAACTAAGCCTGATAAAAGTTTAAATAAATTAAATCACCATGATTGAAGACCTCCTCTATTCACATCACTGAATTAGCCGTGATAAGAAAAGTGACATATCTCTCAACCCTGCCTTACATAATGTCATAGCATATCCTTGAAAACATAGGGATCAGGGTCCCACAACAGAGAAGAAAATACACTGGAAAGATGAAGTGAATTTCATCAGTTAACAGCTGGGAATGTAAGGAAAACAGATGACTTACAGGGTGCTGGCATGTGTGATTAGTAGACTCCAGGGCCCTTTCACCACCAGAGGACAGATAGAGATGCTCAGGAGAGCCTGAGGCAAAAGAGCCTTGATGAGATAGAAACAGATGACCTAAAACTCCATATAAAACTGAGGATAGTGCTAGGGAAAAGTATAAATCAATGAAATCGTATATTGTGGCCCTTACTCCATCTTCTGAAACTTCACTATCACTGTGCAACTCCCATCTTTGTGACCTTTCACCTGGGCCAAGTCATTCTCCAGACTTTATTTTACAACCAATCAATTATTCCAAAACAAAATCTATAACCGTTCTCTCTCATTTAAAACCTTTCTCTGGTTTCTCTGGTTTCGTATTGTCCATAAGAAAAAGTATAATCTCCTTAGCTTGGTATGGGAGGGCCTGTGTGACGTGACCATGGATTGCTCTCCTGGGTCATCTATACCTGACCAGTTTTGCCTCGCACTCTGGTTATGAAGAAACACTGACATTGATCCACTGAGAACACCAAGTTGTTTCATAAATTCAAACCTTCACAGACGCTATTCTTCCTATGTGGGATGCTGTCTCTACTTTCTAGCTTCTTTCCTTCCCCAAACATTTGTAACTTTTAATTCCCATTATCCTTCATGATGAAATTCAAATATTCTCCATTATGAACTTTTTTCTGACCTTTCCCAGTGGCAAATTTTTATCTGTTATCACCAGACTTTACATTTCTAATATGACAATTAGACAACTGTATTTGACTTATGTATCTGTCTCTTTTATTAAGTCATGGAATCTCAGCTATTTCAGCTAATTTGGGTTGGAAAAAAGTCAAATAATGAAATAATCCATATGTTTCTGCCAAAATGCACCTCCTTCTATCTATCAACGAATAAAAGTAACCTCATTAAATTTGCCCAAGGCCAAATTCCTCTTTCTTAGGAATTTGGATAAATTTCAGGACATCATCTTATTACGCATTCCACACTTATGAGAAGACGATATTCTAAATATTAAATATGTACAAAAGAATAAAGAATAGTACAGTGAATCCCATTATTCAATTTTAACAATTATTAGCTAATGATCAATCTTGCTCCACTACTCTGTCCATAGCTCCACTCTCCTTGTCCTCCCAAATACTTTGAAGCAAATCCCTGACGTGATAACCTTTCATTTACAAATATTACTGTATGCATTTCTAGAAGGTAAAAACACTTTCTGAAAATGTACTGGTACCATGATCACACCTAAAACATAAACAATTCCATAATATTAACAGATCTTCAATTAGTATTCAATTTTGCACAACTTCTCATTTTTTAAAGAGTTTGAATAAAGACCTAGTAAAACCTATACTTTGTGATTGGTTGATATGTTTCGTCCAGTCTAAAGCCATATTTCTTAATTGAGGGCAATTTTGCCCTGTAATAGACAATTTTGACAGTCTGAAGAAATTTATGGTTCTTATAACTGTGATAGACTAAATGTTTGTATTCTCCTAAAATACATATGATAAAACCCTAATCCCAATGTGATGGTATTTGGAGGTGGAGCCTTTGGAAGTGTATGGGCCCTCATGATGGGTAATACCTTTAGAAAAAGAGAAAACACAGGAGAGCTCTCTCTCTCTCTCTCTCTCTCTCTCTCTCTCTCTCTCTCTGAATGTACCAAGGAAGGCCATGTGAGGCAATAATGAGGAAGAGTCCTCTCGCCAAGATCCCTGGTGATCAGGACTATGCTGGGACCCTGGTCTCGAATTTCTAGCATTTTGAACTGTGAAAAATAAATATCTGTTGTTTAAGTTACCCAGTCTATGATATTCTGTTATAGCAGCCCAAAGTGATTGAACACAATTAAAGGAGGGGTGCTACTGGTATCTAGTAGAAGCCAGAGATACTGCTAAATACCCTACAATTCACAGGACAGCTGCCATAATAAAGGATTATCCAACCCCAAATGTCAGTAGCACAAGGATAAGAAATCCTGGTCTAGAGGTTCCCCCTTCACCTATTTTTTTTTTATTGTAATGTGTTTGTTGAATAAAGTGGATCCTGTGTCCTATAGCATTTCCCACAGTCTGTATTTTGTGGACGATGCACTCTGGTATCTTATCATTTACATATGTCTCTGTTGCTTGTATTTATTAGCAATTAGATTTAGAAGCTTTATAAGATTTCTTCCTTTTTTTTTAGCAAAAATTTTTTGCTAAAGTAGTTAGGAGGCACATAATGTCTGGTTATCTCTCTCATCACTATGGGAAACTTTTGATGATCAATGTCTACATCATATTTTATTAGAGGTTGAAAAATGGTATTCTAATTTTATAACTCCATCTATTACAAACATCACTGGAAATAGTCATTCCAATGTTTGATATGAAAATGGCATTGTTCATAAACCATTTACACATTTCATATTCCTTTTTAGAAACATCCTGTATCACCTTGATGAGAAGACAAGCCAGTTCTCAATACTCCTGGAGGCCTGGGAGCACTGCAAGTCACTTACATCCAATGAGACCCTTCAAGAAGCCTTGTCAGAGGTGTTGCACAGCATTAATTCAGCTCAGGTTTACTTCAAAGCAGGACTTGATGTGTTCGAGAGTGTCTTGGTTGGAAAGAACTGAGAAAACTCTCAGCATTTTAAGAAGTTTGTTTACAATTCCTCAAGCAAAAGCTCTAATCCAACCAGATTTTCAGACATCGAAGACTTTTTCCCCCAATGGCTTTTTATATAAATCTAAAACTATGATATCACATTGTATTTTTTAATGGACATATAGACAGAGCATTTTGCACATGTAATATTTTCTTATATCTGCATTTCTGAATATGTAAAAGCAAGTTATTGAAATAATGCTTAAGATTTATCTATTAAAAAGAAATCTGCTGTATTTTTATATATATAAAATATTTGGGGGAAAGTTCCAAGAAGTTTTGGACAATCTTTGCTCCTATGGATAAAATACATAGGAACAGAAGTTGTTCCCTATCTTAGAGCTATTAATGACCTAGTTTCTGTAATAGAAATGGAGAGTTGATATGGTTTCAGATTAACTTCACTATTAACTATTCAATATGAAGAATTCAAGTATTCTGACTGAACAATTGGTTGACCAAAACCACTTTGAATGTTTCTTTTTTATGAAATGAAGTGCCTGTTCATAACACAACTAGATGTAGTAATACACTGGTTATGAAATTGTATTTTTTTAAGTATTAATGAAAAAAGAGCCATAAACATTCCAGGGAAATATCTCAAGGTAGCTGTATAGAGCAATTTAAATGCAATTTTTTTTTCCTAACAACTTATGAGGTGACTAGCTTTGAAACCTCTAATTTGCTTCAGTTGATTTTGTAAAAGTTTCAGAAGTGATATATGTTTTATGAGGGAGAAAATATTTCCTATTTCTTCGAGTGTTGTTTCTTTTGGAAGCACTGAAACAGAGCTACTCTAAAATGAAAGCATCTCACATTGCTCTTCCTTCTTGTATCTTTTCTGAAACTCTTTGCTGTAAGGCACTTTTCACAGAATACCATATAATTTCCACAGGAAAGTAGCAAAGTTTTTTCTTTGAAAACCCCAAATGTCTTAAAAAGCAGTAAATTGCTACTTCTGCCACTGACAAAAAGGACTTCCTATGAAAGAAATAGTTGTTTTATTCAATAAAAAAAAAGCTTCTTAATTCTATGGGGAAACTTTTGATATTTTTTTCCTTCTTTATTCATAATTGTGACTAAGATGAAAATGTAGATAATATTCACATTCTAAATTTCATGCAGATAAGATAGTGTTACTATAAGAACATTTCTTTCCCACACTTCAATTCTTCTTTCATGAGGAAATGGAAACATTTCATACTGACATTGTCATTGAATGGTCCTGGCATTCCTTATTCCTGGAAACCCAATAATTCTGTTAGGTGACAGTTTAAACTTTTAGCTTGCCCTTAGAAATTGATTTGATATCTTTTTTTCTAATAGTGGATAAAGCAAATCCCCTTAGGCAATGTATCTTCAGAATATTTCACGTGATTTTTTTCCTCTGCTCAACATGACATTCAAACACTTCTCTATGATATACCTCCAGAGCAACTTACAGACAGCTCCTTGTATGTCTAAGTCTTTGCTTTTCATCATGGGTGAGCATGAACCTAATCTTAGCTTAAAGGAACTTAAAGTTGAGGGGAAGGAATTAATCAGTATTGACTGATTGATTCATAAGGGCCAGATGGTCTTACCATAAATTTGTATGCTCAAAGCAAAGAAGAAAATTGAGGAAATTAGCTGGATAATTCGAGCAGAAATCCATTTTCACCTGAATTGCTTGTGTGCACATATTTTTACATGATAAATGAAACTACCTTACTTTTTCTTCTTCTTCTTCTTTTTCTCCTTGTAACCAATATAGTTGTGTGTTTGAACGCATTTGCCATGTTGAGCAGTGTCTATAGAGAAGAGCTAAGAAGACCAGGCTCCTGCATACCTCAGCTTTAGCAAGAAAGAGGTGGGAATACACATACAGACATGTGTTGGACAAAGAATAGAATACCTTTTACCAAAGGATCTTAAATATTTAATCAGGCTTTAATGTGTTAATTCCATTTTTTTTTCACTTTGAGTTGAAGTTAAAGCAAAGATAAATAAGTATCAGTTTGGTAGTTTATCATTTTAGAACAAAATTCTAGTTAAATTCACTCCTTTTGTCTGTAAGAGCTTTGAAAGCACAAAATATTTTTGTTTGTACATTTTTGTTTAATGATTGTGTACCTAGGGAAACCACATGCACAAATTAAAACCTCAGTACTGTGTATTGTTCACTTCTAAATTACATGGTATTTGATATTTGAAAACTGAAGTTAACTGTGGACTAACATGTTTTTATTAGTCTATTGAAGAGATTATGTGAAGCAACTAATAATGTCCACCAGCTCTATGGATGCAGTTTTACATCTTTGACTGCAACAAACCTCTTAACTAGGAATATTACTGCTATGGTCTCATTATCTCAGGGTTCCTCCAAATTTATATGATTAATTTTTTCCCCAATAGAGCTAAGTAAATAAAATACTATGCAAGTTAATAACAAGTGTTTTGGGTGAAGTAGTAGTAGGTTTCAATTGTTGCTGAGATATCTTGAGTGTCTGATAATTCTCATAATCCTTTATACATAGAACTGTGTCAAGACATAATAAATCATAAATGTCTATTCTGCCAAGAAAATGTGGCAAAGGCATACCACCGGTACTCGGGTTCAGGAAAGTTACACATGGGATGCTTCCCTTTGTGAAAAAGCATAGATTCTGGAGTCAAAAGGAAGCCTAAGAGACATCCTGATCTAAGCCCTGGGATGTTACCTTCAGCCAGGGTAAGCATCATCACCTCCATCAGATAACTGAATGGAGCAGTAACTGAAGCCAAAGTGATTAAGAGACTTGGCTATGGTCACATATCTGAGTAGCAGCAAAAGAACTACTGGAATTTAAGCTTCTCTGCTTTCTCAAGCAGTAAATCCAGCTCTCTCCCTGAGGTGTTATGGTTATAAATAATCTTTTTCAGTACATCCTATGCAACCATCCATTCTATCAAATGCTGTATGGGCTGGAATCACTGCTTTAGTTAAGGACTAACTCATTCTCTGACTGGTTACATTCTCTGTACCTGACCAACAAACCTGTGCCAGGGAATCCAGGCAAAGGACTGGGTGCTTGGGGGCAGGGGGAGTGGGGAGAGTTTCTCCATGAGACCACAGGTCAGCAAGGAAGACATTGAGTTAAATGCTTTTATGAGAGTATTTTTAAATGCAGTATTAAATCAGCAATCTGAATCAATTTTTCTCAAATGTGGATTTGGGGAGTAAGGCCTAGGGATCTTCATCTTCAGGAAGATTCCCCAGATGACCATTATAAACACTGAAGTTTAAGAATTTCTAACATATACCCAGGTCCTAAGAAAACGTCACTTGACAGTATATAGTTTTAAAATAATTGAAGAGTCACAGAAACAAGAGGTACCTAAAGCTTTGCTATTAATAGCACCATAAAGAGAGAGAGAGAGAGAGAGAGAGAGAGAGAGAGAGAGAGAGAGAGAGAGAGAGGGAATGAGAGAGAGAGAATAACCATTGTATTTCTCTAAGAAAGGATGCAGATAGTGCTAATATCTGTGCCTGCTACATGTCAGGCATTGTTCTAGACTTTTGCACATATTTGTTTTTACTAATTGAAACCCCACAACAATCTATTTTTTTTTTTAAAAAGGAGGAAACTTGGTTAAGTGAGTTGTCCAAAGTTCTACAGCTAATAAAAATGGTTGAAGTATATTTCTCTGCTGGGCCTTCTGGTATCAAGTCCTATGCACTTCACACTGAGTGCTGCAGAAAACATCAGAAAAATTGTTTAGTTATAGGAAGTGATACAATTGACAATTTAATGTATTTCTGCATAACTGATCGGACTGTGAAGTCTGACGCTTCACTGGTAATGAAGGAGCTTGAAAAAACAAATCGCATCATTCCTTATGATGGTAGCCCACTTACGCCAACAATGGCGTACATATGTGCATAAATTAGAAGATATCTATACGGGCACTAAAAATAAATCTACCATTGTTGAATATCATGACAACTAGATGTAAAATAGTAAAAAGAGAACAGAAGCCCCATGTCACATGATTTCCTCTTCAAAGTGCCTATATAGTTTCACTGAAAAAAAAAGAAAAAGTAGGTGCTGGGATTGACAACCACAGTATTATATCATCCTCAAAAACTCTGAAGAGCTAATTGACATTTTGAATTAAATAGATGTATACAGAGAGCATACAGTAGGTTTCCTCATTGGAAAGATAAATGTTACAAAAATAAATGGTGATTTATCATCTGCCTAATCATGAGTCAGCATCTTTGACTCAAATGAAAAACTATAATAAATAAATTGGTAGACATAGTGAAAAATGTTCTCATGTGACATTCTGTAGTATGTGTAATGTGCAATTGCTACAAAAATTAAGTTTTGTCTGAGGGTAGCACATTGTCGTCTATTTGATTTAATAGGTTATTTAAGTGTGTTTTAGTCACGCATTCTCTTTTTATTAAATTTATTGGAGTGACATTTTAGTAAAATTATATACTTGTAGGTTTCAAGTGTACAATTCTATGCACATCATCTATATATTGCTTTGTGTGTCCATTACCCAGAGTCAGTTTTCCTTCCATCACCATATATTTGACTCCCTTTTCCCTTTTCTACCAGCCTCCTTCCCTCCTTACCCTCTGGTAACCACTAAACTATTGTCTGTGTCTGTGAGTTTTTGTTTGTCTTATTTGTTTGTTGCTTCAGTTTTATATCCCACATGTAAGTGAAATCATATGGTTATCGTTTTCTGTCTGACTTATTTTGCTTAGCATGACGATCTCAAAATTCATCCATGTCCTTAATAGAATGGAATTATTTTAAACTGCCAATCCATGTGTTGATCAGATGCCAAATGGGTCCACACATTCCAATAAATATATCAACAGGATAGTTCCACCATAGGAGTACAGAGGCAACTCAGTGGATGAAAACAAGCAATGTGATATTTGAGAAAAATATTCTGCCTAGCTGCACTGGTGAATCTATATTTCTTCCATGAGTTTAAATTGCTAGCTTAAAAAAGCCTCATTAGAATCTGTTATTTTGAAAGATTAAAAAAAATGTTTTCACAGAGTTCTAAGCACTCTATTGAGTGCAAATATTTTTCTGTTAAGTCAGTTCTTTGCAATTCAAAATTTCAAGTGACATGAATTTAAAAGAACAGTTGCAAAGAAAAAAATTTTTTTTGAAATCTAACCTTTTTTGGTCATGCCCATGTCCACTCAATTTTCTGTTTTTTCTTACTAGATATACCTTAGCAATGGGATTAGAGTTTATTTCATGTTTTGTTTGTTTGTTTTTGTTTTTGTTTTTACCCTGACAGAGTAATTTTGAGATCTATTCATATCAATATGCATTTCTCTGTAAATCAGTCAGTGTCTTATTTCCATAATACCTTTTCATTATCCATCAAAGATGTGCACTAAAGTGCCTTTAGCACACGTGGGACTGCCAAGAATCTAGAGGCCTTGCTTGTTGTGAGGTGATGTACTTCTTAATGACGCCTATAATCTCATAGATTGTATCTGAATTTACAAAGCAAATGATTAAATGGAGGCACTTTTAGGTAGCATTCAAGAAAAAGAAGCTGCTTCAATTTTAATATGTCTCTGGGTAGATTATTTTCTGTTTGAAGTATATAGTTATATCGTTTTCTTTAATCAAAATCCTAATTTTGATTTTTTTTTGCAAAAATTCAATTATTGAAACCAAAGAAATTCATGACCACACTACTTTCATAAGCAGCAATCTGTCAAGAATTAACTCAGGAGCACTTGATGCAGTGCCTACATCTAGAGTCTTTCTAGACAAAGCTTTAATGAGTGTAGATAGAGCCTAACAGTATTGTGTCTAATTCCTTTGATGTCTTAAGCCAATAAACACTGAGGCAGCTTTTCTCAGAGGGAGACAGATTTTATTTTCCAAGGGCTAATTAATATGTACCACCTCAGTCCTCAAAGGACCACACAGGTGCCTGTACTACGCCATATGTCATGTGCTACATTCCAGCAAGCTCAAGAGATTAATATACAATCATTATTATGAATTATTATGTTGCATTGAAGTTAATGTCGGTCTTTTGTTCTAATTAAAGTATAAACTTGGCATGTGAATAGAAGCTGAGCTAGAGAAGTGGAGTTAGAGTCTCTATTTTAATGAACTACATATATTTTTCAATCAAACTGTGTAATTATTTAATTATCTAGACTGCTCAGTGAGTATAACACTCCAACTTCTTCCAAGAATCTTTATTCAATATGTTACAATACAGATCAACACTACTTGGAGTGTGTTTTCTCTTTTGAAATTCTTATCCATTGGTGAATCATGCTTTCAGTATATGCCGTAGTGTTTTATTAATATTAATAATAGTTATTTGTTTACCTTTATATCAAGCTGCTGCAAATGGACTACCTTACTCTGAAAGTAAAAAAAAAATGCTATTACTCTATAAAGATAATTTTATCATATCTGTTTAACAAGAAATAAACAAACAAATACAGTATTTTTCCTACACCATCGCACATTGTCTGCAGGAAAGAAAATGTCCAGGTGGCTAAGTGTAGCCCATGTGATTATACTTCCAAGATGTTATAAATTATTCCATTTAGAAGCTGAGATAGGACTCTGTTAAGTTATTTAGTATTTACATTTCACACAGAAAGGTTTAATGGCAGATATATCCCACAAGTTCTTACTTGCTACTTGGAGAATATGAATAGAATTGTGTTCCGAAAGAAAAATACTTTTCTAGGTCATTTTGAAGGGCTAATTTGTTTTTAAAGACATCTAGAAAAATCAACACATAATTTTAATAATAGTTTCATGTATATGTTTGGGATGTTAATATATACCATGCATTTTTTAAAATCACACCTGCAGTATACCAATGTTTAGTTATATAAAATTATATAATAAATAAAATTTCTTCATTGTATAACAATAAAAAAGACAGCCATAAAATAAATTATGGTGATGATCAGGAGATATATAAATTAACTTGGGGTAAAATTTGGAGGGCAATCTCACCAATTAAATTTGCTTTGATTAAAACCAAATATTTCTCAAGTGTGTCCCAATGACTAAATTACACTGAACTGTTATAGTGTTGAATATTGTTCAAAATAATTTGATTATCATCTGTGATTTGGAAATCTTTATTGTAAAAATATTTTCATGGTCATTGTCTCTGTTGTGATTGATTTTTAATGACACTGATTTAGAAGCATGTGTCTGTAGTTTTTAAATTACTATATAGAGTTGAATGTCTAATTTCTATAATGTGTGGATGCCCATCAGGAATTTAGTGTATTCTATGTTTAGCTAAGTGTGATCTCAATTTATTTTACAACCTTTTATGTGTTACTCAACTGACACAATATGCAGTGTATTTAGGAAAGTATGTTGTGATTTGGAGTGACAAAATTTGGCCTGGAATACCACATGCGTTAAGAATCTGAGTGAGTATTTTATATTTCACTCAATAGAATATTTTGCACATAATTACAAACATAGTACTATGAAATGAAGGCATGTTTTAAGAAATATGTTCTAATTCTAAATGAGTATGTACAGTGAAATGGTAATGTTTAAAACACCCATTTAAAAATATTAAATACAGGTGAAAATCATTGCTCTACTGTATTTTGTCCTAAGATATATAGTATTTTAAATATGCAAAATGAATGCTATTAGTATGTACAATTAATGAATTATCTTTCTGTAATGTGTATTACACTGAAACAGGAATGAGCCTTGTTCAGGAAACATTTTATAAGGTTTTATCATCTTTCTCTTCTTTGGCTTCCATTTTTTTCTCAAACGTGCAAATCTCTTATTGGGCCATTTAAATCAGCAGTTTGTTTCAAGTTCTACAACAAGTAACAGCATCATATCAACTCCAGTGTTAAGAAGCTTTGTTTCTCAAATTTACTCTAAAAAAATGCTGTCCTTTATTTATTGCACAGAAAGGGATCTTCATTTGCATGATATAGCAGACTTTACTCATTTATTCATTCAGCAAACATTTACTAAGAGCTTACTCTAGGCCGGGTACTGTATTAAGTGCTAGAGATACAAAGATGATTATCACAGTTTTACCTTCTAGGACTCCACAGCTGAATATGATATAACACTTCAACTAGGAATTCCTTAAGCCCCATTAAGACACACAAAAAAAATAGTTTTGTTTTTTCTCCAATTGCCTTGCTGTAAGATAACTAGCAGTTATTGGGAACTTACCATTTCATCAGGTACACACACACACACACACACACACACACACACACACATAAAAGTTTAGAAAAAACAGTCTTCAGAATAATATGTGTTATTCTACACATGAAGTAAAATTAAAACAATATGCAAAATTATACGTCAGCACAGTTATATTTCTTAGCACATTTGCTCCATTTGATTTTTTCACTATCTCAGGAAATACACCAGACTCTCTAACCAAAAATAGGGATCACCTTTGATTTTTTTTTAGTACCCTCACTCCCTACATCCAACCGAGCGGCAGGTTGTACTGGCTCTGTTGCAGAATACAGCTCCAACCTGCCAGTCTCTCCATCCCCACTGCTACCATCCTACCCCATGCCAGCCTCTTCTCATCCCTGCATTGCACTTGGCATCAGTATCTCAAGCAAAGGGGATTTTAAAACAGGAAAGTGATTATAGAAGCATTGAAAGGACTAATGTAAGAAAAAAACAAAACAAAAAAACAAGGTAACATTTCTCAGAGATCAGTAACTGCAGGAAACTGCTACTGTCTTAGGGCTGGAGAAGCACCATGGAGGAAATCTGTGATAACCCAGGAGCCAACATTCTACTGACACGCTCAGAAACTTTGTTGCTGCTGCTGGCAGAACCACTATTCACAGGGCTGGTGAAGAGCGACTACAGGGTAGATTGGAAGTCTGGGAGCCTGCACTCCCTCTGCTTCCCCCAGAAGAAGCAGGAACAACAATAATAACAACAACAAAACCATAAAACTTTCCACATTTTTTGACCTTTATAAACTAAAGACAACCCAGATATTTGTGAATTGGTAAAATGTTACAGTGCATTGTATTAGATCCATATACCCAGGAATGAAAATTGATATGTACATTAACACAGATGACTCTCAGGAGCATTTTGCTAAGTGAAATAAGCTGAAATCAAAAGTATAGTATTGGGAGACTATTCCCCATAGCATTTTGACACACTTGTGATAATGTTTGTTTAGGACTCTCTTTTTGAAGGCATTTGCTATTCAAAGTCTTTAGAAGCAAGACACAGTATCTTTGTCTAGGTCAGAGGACAGATTTGTTTCCTAACCTGTATAAAATAGATGTTGTCTCTCTCTTGGGGCAAAGTTTGGGTAGACTTGCTCACAGCCTACTTAGGAAATAGGAGGTATCCTAAACCCATGGTTCCTCAGTTGTTAACAGATCCACTGGTGTGCAGCACCCTCTTTGACCCCCCTTCCCATCACCTCATGGAACTTGGGGGTACAAGTGAATGGCTGAAACATGAAACTTATACCGCCTGTAGTGCTGTGTGTAATAAACTCTTAAAATCCAGTTTGTGCATTGCCTCCTTACCAGCTGAATTATGGGTGTAAGGCAAGACAATCTAGCAGCTTCCACCACTGTACTTAGACACTATTTGACAATTATATCGTGTAACATTGCATTCACATGAAATTCTAGAAAAGGAAAATCGATAGTGACTGAACTGGAACAGAGTGTGCTAAGGGCTGGATGTAGGGGGTAGGAAATTATTGCAAAATGGGCTAGGGGGCAACTTTTGAGGTAATGGACATGTTCCCTATCTTAAATGTGGTGGTGGTTGCACAACTGTGTAAATTTGTCAAACCTTCATCAAATGTATAGGGGGATATATATATTGCAAGGTCAGAATGGTCAAAATGACAAAACCCCCCTCCCCCGAACCCATGAACACCACATCCTGCTAGACTAACAGCCTGCTCCCGGCTTGGCAGCCAAATGAGTCTTGTAAGACTAACTGAACTTCCTGGGC
>NW_017732073.1:201472-224911 GCF_001890085.2 Hipposideros armiger | reverse complement strand
AAGCAACGTCCTCCACAACTAGACTAAAGAACAAAAGGACAGCAACTTGTCTGTTCCCCTTCCCCCAATTCCCCAGCACTGTTCCCATCCCCAATTCCCAAATAGAAATCTTAAAAAAGACTAACTGAACTTCCTGAGACACGAAACCCTGAGGGTAGATGGAAAATTTTTAGCTACGAAGCCCTTTTTTTATACATCCTCTATAAGCCTGCATCGATCACCTGCAGGGGCTTACGCCTCTCATGAGCCCAGCCTGGCAGGTTAATAAATTTGCTTGCTTGAACCGTGGTGTCTCTCATCTCTCTCTCACTCCCTGCAAACCATATATATATATATATATATATATATAGTAATGCCTTGGTTTGCGAGCACAATTTGTTCTGGAAACAAACTACTCATATTGCAAGATATCGCTCGTTTACCACGTTAAAATGTATTAAAAATGTTTGCTCATCTTATGCAATATTCGCAAACGATTTTACTCACAATCCAAGGTTTTATTGTGTATATATATATATATATATATATATATATTTTAAGATTTTTATTGGGGAATTGGGGAAGAGGAACATTGTGTTTTTCTAGGATCCATCAGCTCCAAGTTAAGTTGTTGTCCTTCAATCTTAATTGTTGAGGATGCAATGCAGTTCAGCTCTAAGTCCAGTTGCCCCTTTCAATCTAGTTGTGGCGGTGTGCAGCCCACCATCCCATGTGGGTGTCAAACCAGCAGCCTCGCTGCTAACAGCATGTGCTCTCACCAGCTCAGTGGCAGCTCAGCTCAGGCGCAGCTCACTGGCCCATGTGGGAATCGAACTGGCGACCTTGTTGCTCAGAGCTCACACTCTTAACCAACTGAACCACTCGGCCGGCCCTCAAATGTATATTTTGAATTGGTGAATTTATATTAAAATTTAATTCAATAAAGCTGATTAAAAACATCAAGCAAGAGTTCATAAGAAAGAACAGAAAAACTGAGGGAGGAAACTAACAAAATTAATGGAGGATAATTTGGTAAAGTGGAAGCACAGTCACCTTAAGGTCCCATTGATTTCCCAGGAAAAAGAATGAACAGTTTGTCACCATAGGAATGTAAAATTGGAAAGTACCTAGTTTAAATATAATCCTATAAGTTCCAGAAAGTAAAACAAGAAAAAGCAATTTAAGAAAAATCAAATCACAACAGGTCCTCTACCAAGAAATGAATAATAAACTATATCTAGCTCATTGACTCTCATCAATTACACATTCCAAGCTTTAAGGAAAATTTATTTATAATTCTATGAACAATTAATTCTTAATATGTTGTATTAGTGTCCTCCAGAGAAACATAAACAATAGGATACATATAAAGAGATGTATTATAAAGTACTGGCTCATTTGATTACAGAGGCTGAGAAGTCCCATGATCTGCCATCTGCAAGGTAGAGACCTAGGAAAGTTGGTTTCAATAGAAGGCTTGAGAGTGGGAGAGTTGATGGTGGAGATTCTAGTTCGAGTCTAAAAGTCTGAGAACCAGGAGCACCGAGGGCAGGAGAAGATTGGTGTCCGAGCCCCACAGTCAGGCAAGGAGTGAATTCAACCTTCCTCTGCCTTTTTATCCTGGTCAGGTCCTTCAGGAATAAGATGATGCCCACTCATGCTGTAGAAAGCCATCCTCATTACTTAGTCCACTGATTAAAATACTTGTCTCTTTCAGAATCACTCTCACAAACACACCAGAAATAATGTTTAACCGGATATAGCATTGTATGGTATAGTTAAAGTGACAGAAAATTAATCATCACATAAATTCTATGCCGCTCTGTATATTTTGGACTTACCTACACATCTAGTTTCCCATATTCTAGTCTCAATAGCCTTTTCTTTAATCTTTAACTTTCTCAGCACCTTCCTTTACACATACCTTTGTCACTGCTGGGATGTTCTTACTTACTTTCTCTATTTACTAGTTAGCTTCTCCTGCTCACTTGTCAGATTTCTGGTATGTTATACAGTTTTTAGTGAAATTGTGCCAGGGCATAAAAAATGCTCCTATTGTTTGTCTTTTCTGTCATAGAAATTATTGTAGTTGTAATTTTTACTTTTTTCTATGATTGCTTTTCCCACTATAATGTAAGGTTCAAGAATATAGCATCAATATCTTATTTACTCACCATTTTGTCCCAAGCGCCTCATGGATTTGGCACCAAGTGAGCATCCAGTACATATTTGTTCAATATATGATGAAAAGAAAAAAATAATCACAAGAAGCTCCTTGGAGAAGTCTGGGTATTCTTGTACCTCCTGCCTGGAGAAGGGAAGAGAAAGAGAGTAACACACCTCTATGTGCTTGAACGTTTCCACAACCCCAGGAAAATGTCTGTCTCACATCATCAGTTAAGTGTCAATTCAGCTGAGCACAGTAGTAGTGCTTGTCCTCAGGGAAGGAGTGCTAAGAAGCAAAGGGTAAGAGAGAGGCATGTATATACTTGTTTTTTCATATCATGAGCAATGTCACCTCCATCCTCAGAGGCACATGCATCTGTACCTGTTCCTTGGAAATCACTCCATTTTCTACTTTAAGAAACATGTGGAAAACACTTGTCCAGGAGTCTATTGCTCCTATTCTACTTGTTGCTATAAAATTTTACATGTTTTTATCATTTTAATAGTCTTACAATGGTAAGGTGGAAAATCTTATGCTTAATCTGCCAGCCTGAAATGGAGATCCATGAATTGTAAATTTCAACAGTTATTTTCAAGTTCATTTACAAAGTAATACCAATTTCTACTGCAACTGACTGTGAATAAAAACACATATTTCCCCCATACTAACAATGAATGAAAATTATGCAAAAGAAGAGATTTTAAGGAGATATTACAATGACAAAAAAATTATAAGGCTAAAAAATAATATAAATGAGGAATTCTAAAGCAAGGCCACCTGTGGACGAATCTAGGATAACACAATCTGAAACAACATTAGAACTTGAGGCAAGTAGGAAGTAAATAGATTTGAAGCTATAAACTCTCAATTTTTGCTAAGACAAAGTAATTATTTGCATAAAAGACACCTACATCTATATATATATATATATATATATATGTGTGTGTCTGTATATATATATATATATATATATATGTATATATATATATAATATATGTTGCCTCAATTTCTCTAACATGAAATTACTTTGACCATTCAAGATAAAACAGGAGTTATTTTTATCATAAACAAAGTAAGCATAAAACATACTGGCTCTATTTGCTTAATGGTTACAAGTAAAATTTATGATGCACATAACACAGTGGATTTGGGAAGTATAATTCTAATTTCCCTAAGTTACCTAGGGGCTCCCCTAGCTAGGGAGCCTTGATAAAATTTTATTTCAAAGTCTTAGTCTCTTCAGGGTGCCCTGGTGCATGAAAAGCTGTAGCTAGAAATTATTCTGGGACTTTTTTTCAAGTTATGTGTTACCTGACGCCTTTTTATGAGTGTATAACACTGCCTTAAAACAGAAAGACAAGCACTGTCTAGAATAGCAAATCTAAAGTAGTCACCTAGGCACTACCTATTAAATCATCTTATTTAGTTCTGTGCAGAACAATAATCTCTCACTGATATTGTTCTTTGAAATGTGTGTGTATGTGTGTGTGTGTGTGTAAATAGACTCATCCCTCTCACCAATAAGATATGTGAGTGTCTATTTGTTCTGTCCTATATCCAGAATCTAGAGCATGACTTGGTGCTCATTAAATAGTTATTGAATTAATAAATAGTTTCTCTAAAAAGTACTGAAAATAGCAAAAGTATAAAAGCCCGTCCCTACAAATATTTAGTTAATGTAATATGTGAGTTGTGTGTTCAACAAACACAATACAGTGATCTTCTGAAAACAGTTTTTGCTTTGGTCATATTGATAATAATTTATATGTAAACAGGAAAGTGACGAGTAAGTTGGATTACAAATCAAATCCAAAAGCTTGGAATAAAAAAATGAAATGGCTTAAAAATTTAACTGCATAAGATATAGAATACCTAGCTTAGCATCACTATAGCTACAAAAAATAAATATATAAAAATAAAAAAGACCTAGTGGTGTTAGTTGATTTTAACTTGTGTAAGAGCAAGTGTTATATGGCTATCAAAACGTGTTAATTTAATCTTATACTGTATTCACAGGAGTATAATGCAGGGCAAGAGATGTGATAGAGCAAACAGACTTCTGATGGCAAAGCAAATGGACTTGTTTTATTCAGTACTGTGTACAAATTTAAAAGAAGAACACTGATAAACCAGGCTGTATCCAGAGAAACATGAACTGAATGTTGTAAACTGAAGGAAACCAGGTTTTCTAGCTAAAGGTAGAGATCTAAAGATACATTGTTGCCTTTCTGAAACATCTTGTATCCCAAACAAATGAAAGAAAAGTGAATAACAAAACAAGGAAAAGAAAAAGCTAACCTAAGCTGGAAGATGTTGCCTGGGATTTCTGAGAGCCAGAAACCACGAGAAATTCCAGAAATTCCAAGAGTGCATACAGAATAGCAATCTCAAATAATCTCAGCATTATGGTCTCATTGAGGATAACCAGAGCTCAAGGAGAGTCAGGAGCAACTGAGAGGGTGTAAACTGGGACCAACAGCAGTAGCATCCGGGTGGGTGTGCATCTGTATACACTATCTCTTCCTTGTCAATACTGTCCTACTGGGGTATCCATCTCCATGTTTAAGCAATGGGGGAAGGAAATTGGGTCAGAGCATTCTGTAAGAGCATTCTAGAAGATTGCCCATACCCAGGACATATAGAGAGTATCCATGCTCAGAAGACCAAGGTGGTCTACACCTGCACACCAAGGCATTGTCACTCTCACAAACTCACCTTCTTGTCCACCCCTGCCACTCCAGTCTATACAAATTAGAGACAACAGGTTCTGAAATGGAATTTTAGCTATCAAAATAAGCAGATTGGAGTGTTATACTAAATATATTTTAAAAATTGAGAGATATATGGGGATATTGCAATCATAAAATTCAATTAAGACATGTGCTGCCAGTAGGAACATGGCAACAGCTTAGATTTTAATATTCCTGCATTCTTCTGGGGAAAATAAAACAGGAAAATGGAAAGCAAATGCCATTTAAATTTGAAAAAAACTTACAAGTCTAAATTGCACACAAGTGAACAAAGTCAGAGGCTGGCAGGAAGTCCATACCGGAAGTTGAAATGATACTGTGAGGAAAAAGGGTCTGCAAAGGGGTCTAATCAATGGAAGATCTCAGAAGTCTCCAGAAAATATTCACACTCATATAAAGTAGGAAGGTCTACCCTGAGAGGGAAGTGCTGTGAGCTCAGCTGAAATCGTGCAGAATTTAATCACTGGAGAAGGAAAGAGAGTAGCCCTGAGGACTATTCAGAGGACTCAGAAGAGGTAGAGCTCAGAGAAATATAACAAGATCTGGGTCACTAGCTGATGGCAGCCTGTGTGAAAGTACAGTGTTACAGAGATAAGACCATCTCGACCAAGACAGGTTCTGAGAATCAGAGAATGTATGCTCAGTGGTGCCATAACATCAGAAAAACCACAATGTATTGATATAGAATTCAACAGATGATTGAATTGACTTTATCCAGCCGTTGTTCTCCCAAGGACTAGCTCACTAGAAGTAACACTTACGGTGTTACATAGGACTATATATCCTTGGAGAAAAATCTAGTTTTTCTCCAATCCACAGTTCTTGTATATGATATAATTTTTTTTTAAGATTTTTATTGGGGTATTGGGGGGATGGGAACAGCGCTGGGGAATTGGGGAAAGGGGAACAGACAAGTTGCCGTCTTTTTGTTCTTCAGTCTAGTTTGGAGGACGTTGCTTCACTGGCCCAAGTTGGCACCATCATTGCGCTCTTCCCGGGTGAGGCAGATCAGTCACCGGCTTCTGGATGGCCGCTCATGGCAGCTGCTGGCCGCTCACGCTGGCTACATACGGTAGCCCATGGCAACCCACTACAGCAGGGGCTGCAGCCTATGCCGTCGCCAGCGACTCAGGGCAGCCCAGCTCCAGGTTGAGCTGTTGTTCAGCATCTTAGCTGTAGAGGGCAGTGTCACTGGCCCTCATATGTGGGATCCGAACCGGGGCCCTCTGGTGTCCCAAGCCAGCTCTTAACCAACGTGCCACTCGGCCGGCCCGATATAAATTTTTATATACAGTAATAGTCAGGAACTCAAGCAATCTATCATATTTGATCAAGACAAGCATAAATCATTTATTCATGATTTACCATTTCTAACTTGATTCATTGATTCATATCCAGACAAGACAAGGTCAGTACAAAAAAAAAATGATTAAGCGTCTTGCCCTCAGGAGAGAACAGCTTAACCAACAAATTCATCTTCACATCTGACCTCATGGATCTCGACACTGAGAGTACTGTAAGAACAGATATAACCCTTAATGGAAGATGGCCATTTAAATGGAAATGTCTGTGTAAGAATGGAAATAATGGAAAGAGTAACAATAAAAATGTAATGGTTGTGTCACCAGTTATCCTAGTCATCATCATGTGACAAACTGATTCACCTAACATGCAATTATCTATTCTTTTATCAGTACTTATGTTCAATATTTTTCCACTTTAAAAGATGTTTTTCCAATTTTAATTCCCCCCCAATTCCCTACCCTGTGGCATCCTAATTTTTCACATATTCCTTCATGTCATTCATGTAATGGTGTTTACCTATGATAAGCAAGGTAAGGGGTGGGGGGACAGCAGCAGGATTTAGATCCCCCAATACGATACTACAATCACCTGCAATCAGATAGGATACAATAACAGGCTTTGAGTCCTGTCTTCTGGGGTTAAGGCATTTTTTGGCTTTCTTAATTCTTCCTCTGGTTCCCCACCCACCTTCTGCATAGAAATATAAACAGAGCCAACATGTACATTGTCTTATTCAGCTCGAGGTGCTATAACAAAACCACAGACTGGATTGCTTAAACAATAGGCTTTTATTTCTCACAGCTCTGGGGGTTGGGAAGTCCAAGATCCAGGTGCCAGTAGATTTGGTTCCTGGTGATCACCCTCTTCCTGACTTGTAGATGACCATCTTTATACTGTGTCCTCCTATGGTGGTGAGAGAGGGAGCCCTGCTCTCTTTTCCCCTTCCCATAAGGACACTAGTCTTATCATGGGGGCACACCCTCATCTAAACCTAATTACTTCTCAAAGGGCCCTCTCCTGAATATCATCACATTGATGGTTACAGCTCCAGCATATGAATTTTAGGGATACAATTCAATCTGTAGCATGTACCTAAGTCATATATATGGTTATATGTATTGCGTTAAATGTAAAAAAAAAAACACTCCTGAAAATAAAATGACAATTATTTTTCTTTTAAAAAATGCCTAGATGGCTGAATTAATTCTTCATGGAGTTCTGGATAATTTCCAAGTTTCATAGCATCAAATCAGAAAGTACATTTATTATCTGACCCCAATTTACTTGGTTTCTACACTCCCCTCCCCTCTGGCTTTCTACTCTCTAGTCACAATTTGATTTTTACCCTTCACTTAAAATCTCTGATTCTGTCAATGCCTTTGCACATACTGTTCCCTTTACCTGATATTCCCTTCATCCCCTTTGCATTAACATAAATCCTTATTCATCCATTAAGACCAAGTCCTGCTGAAGTCTTTTCTGACCTCCCCTTTCTCCCAATAGAGTTAATTACTCCCCTCTCCATTTCCACCTCAATTTGTTTATACTTCTATTATAACACTAAAGCCATGCATATTTCAATTGCTCGGTTAAGTTTCTCTCTCTCTCTTGTTAGACTACGAAACCCTTGAAGACAGGGGCAATTTATAACAAAACCTTCAAATTTGGAAAACCCAGATCTGTGCCTGTTCCATGATAGCTATCAGTACATGAAGAATAAATAAATGAATGAATTAGCTATTAACATAGACCACACAGAGAAGTATGAGACCAGTTGTTCCTCAGCACCCCCTTGGTCTGGAAACACTCGCCCCTTGTTTCGCACAGTCCCCTCTTCCTGGCCTGTTTGGTGTTGCCTACAGCTGTGCTGCTTCAGCCTTGTTAACCTGCTGCTTAGTTAACTCCCTCCTCGCTTCCTGCTTCAAGAGATCTTGATCCTCTCCCCTAAGCAGTGTTTCCCAAACTTGCTTAACTATAAAGTTCAACGAAGGTGCTTATAAAAAAAAATGTACGAATTCCTAAGTCCGACCTCAGGTCTATTGAATATGAAACTGTAAAGAATGGGCTCAGTAATATATTTTTAAACATGTTCCCAGATGATTCTGAAGGAGGAAAGTAAGAACACCATGAACCGAGGGTAAGATCTGCTTGTTCTATCTGTTTTGGGACAACTGCTTCCTCCCACTTGTCTGAGCTTGGGACTGCATTAAGCAATAATTCACCTTCCTTATACGTAGAGAGAAGACTGTCATTCGAATGTCTTTCCTGAATCTGGTTCCTTGGGCTATTAGGAAAATTGGGAACCTGTCCAATGGACCCCAGACTTCTCCATGCTCATTGCTCCAAGCACAAGTCACTGCAGAAACTTCATCCTATTGACTCTATGTCTAGATGCTCTCTGAATTTCTGTTTCACAGGTGCTGCTGCAGCTGTTGCTGCCAAACCTTAGAACAGCTCTGGGTATTGGCAGTCTGCAAACTGACTCTGATGAGATGTGACAGCTCATGCTCTGTGGGTTTATGCTTAATGAGACTAGACCCTGAGGATGTAAGGATTCCCTGTAGAAAGTACAGGCTAGGTGTCGCCCAGAGTTAAAAATAGGAATGAAAACTAAGTACTTAGCATAGAATCCCATGCAGAGTAAACACTCAATAAATATTGCCAATTATTAATATTTCTGTTGTTGGATGGACTGCATATATTCTTCTTCCTTGATCCCAATCCAAGGAAACCAACACTGTATAGGATATTTAACCTAATTCTTGAACATATGAAAATATTTTAGTTGTTTAAACTAGTTAAACAATTTAAATTACTTTTTATTAATGACAATATTATGCAAGTACAGATGTTTTCCATAGAATGCCCAAATTCAAGGTGTTTAATTCAAATTGCAGAGGCCATAAACTTGTTTTGGTGATTCAATAGCATATTAGCTTATTCATATGCTAATGTTAAGAACACTTTTATGAATACTAAATATTAGTACCAATATGAACTATTACTTGTAACACAACACTACAAAACTTACTGGCTTAAAACAACAACCGCTTTATTATTTCTCAAGAACCTGTGAGTTGGCTAAGAGATCTGATTCATGCTGAACATGGCTAATCTAGGTTGGACTTCCTCATACATTTGTGGTCATCTGGGGAGTTGCTGGGGGATAGTTTGGCTGTTTTAGGGTTGCCTCAGCTGGGACAGATTGCATCAAGGACAAGGAGGTATCCCAAGTTTGTTCAAATAGTGGTCACAGGGGTCCAAAGGGAGAAAAGATATGGATAAGGTTTCTCGACCTAGGTTTGGACAAGGTTAATGACTTAACCAAAATGACTAATGACTTGACTAAAATAACTACTACAATATCAGTTTTGCCATATCTTATGAATCAAAAGAAATTGTAAGTTTAATCTAGATCTAAGAGGTGAGAAATAGACTTCATCTTTTGATAGAAATTGCTTAAAAGTGTTATTTCAAAGGATATAGGGAGGTTATTCTTTGGGAGAGTCAATTCAATTCATCTGCCACATTAGACATGGTGGCAAAATATCTCACTTTTAAGGTTTTCTAAAATTTTATACAAAAATTTTAAAAGTTAGAATCGGAGCTAAAGTCAAAATCATGCTCTTGACTCATTTTCACCCAGATAGTTAAAATAAAGCCATGAAATTTATGTTCATCTTTTAAAAATATATTTAACTTATTTTTTTAAATTTTTATTAAACTTAGTGGTGTGACATTAGTTAGTAAAATGATATGTTTCAAATGTACATTTCTATAATGCATTATCCATATATTGCATTGTGTGTTCACCACCCAGAGTCACTTCTCCTCCCATCACCATATATTTGATCTTCTTCTTCCTTTATCTTCCATCCATCCTTTATCTTCTTCTACCATCCCTCCTCCTCACTTACCCTCTGGTAACCACTAAACTATTGTCTGTGTCTATGAGTTTTTGTTTGTTTGTTTGTCTTGTTCATTTGTTGCTTTCAGTTTTATATTACACATATAAATGAAGTCATATGGTTCTCAACTTTTTCTCTCTGACCTTTTTTGCTTAGCATGGTAATCTCAAGATTCAACCATGTTGTCACAAATGGCAGCATTTCATCTTTTTTACAGCTGAGTAATATTCCATTGTCTGTATGTACCACATCTTCTTTGTCCAATCATGTATTAAAGGACATTTTTGTTGTTTCCATGTCTTGGCCACCATGAATAATGTTGCAATGAACATAAGGGTACATATATCTTTACAGATAAATGTTTTCATATTCTTGGGTAGATACCCAGAAGACGGATTGCTGGGTCATCTGGTAACTCTATTCTTAATTTTTTGAGAAATGTCCATGCTGTGTTCCATAGTGGCTGCACCAGTCTGCATTCCCACCAGCAGTGTATGAGGATTCCTCTTTTTCCACAGTCTCCCCAATACTTGTTATTACTTGTCTTTCGATAATAGCCATTCTAACAGGTGTGAGTCAAAAAGAAAATAAAATACCTTGGAATAAACTTAACAAAAGATATGGAGGATTTGAACAAGCAATCCTAAGAAACAAGAATAAGGCTGGAGGTATCATACTCCCTGACTTCAATTTATACTATAAAGTGACAATAAAAAAAACTGCACAGTATTTGAAGAAAAATAGACACACAAATCTATGAAATATAATTGAAAACCCAGAAATAAACTTACATATATATGGGCAGATAATTTTTGCCAAAGGAGCCAAAAACATACAAGAGAGAAAAGAAAGCCTCGTCAATAAATGGTGCTGGGAAAATTGGAAAGCCACTTGCAAAAGAATG
The DNA here is from genome assembly GCF_001890085.2 of Hipposideros armiger. Lineage (NCBI taxonomy): Eukaryota > Metazoa > Chordata > Mammalia > Chiroptera > Hipposideridae > Hipposideros > Hipposideros armiger. Next base: position 213,898 of record NW_017732073.1, on the reverse strand, counting down.
AATCTAGATTGCTACCTGTCACAATATACCAAAATTAACTCAAAATGGATCAAAGGCCTAAATAGAAGACCTAAATATAAACAATAAACAAATAGAAGAGAGCATAGGTGCTAAACCTATGGACCTTAGGTTCAGAGAGAATTGTATGAATTTGACTACAAAGGCAAGGGAAGCAAAAGCAAAAATAAATGAATTGGACTATATCTAACTAAATAGCTTCTGCACAGCTAAAGGGACTACCAACAAAACAGATAGTCAACCAACCGAATGGGAGATGGTATTTGCAAATATCACCTCTGATTAAGAGCTAATTTGCAAAATATATAAAGAACTCAAGCAACTCAACAACAACAAAACCAAACAATCCAATTAAAAAGTGGGCTGAGGACCTGAGCAGACACTTCTCCCAAGAAGACATACAAATGGCTAACAGATATATAAAAAAAATGTTCAACTTTACTAGCTATTAGGGAAATGCAAATCAAAACCATGTATTAATCTTTAAATTAGTGTTAGTATAAACGTCATAGCTATTAAGACTATTATATAAGATACTATATCAGTAAGTGCATAGCAGTGTGTCTGACAAATGGTAAATGTCATTTACCATTTGTGTGTGTGTGTGTGTGTGTGTGTGTGTAAAAATAGTGGATTGTTGTTTCCATTTGATTTTTTCATAATATTTATTAGCTAGTTTCAAATTTTTTCTTTAGTTTGTTCCATGTATCATCATTATACTATTTTTTAAGATATTAAAGTTATTTGGTAATCTTCTTAAGCAACATTCAGGCTCCTGGGGGTGGAGCTGCCAGGCTGCAGCAGTCTGTCCGACATATTTCCTACAACGCTTATACGGCCATGGAGTTGCGGCAGCTCGTGAAGCAGTGCAAGCAGCGCCTGGGTGAGTCAGTCCCTGCTTGGTTGTTGCACTTGTGAGATGATGGGGTGGACAGCATGGAGTTAAGCCCCACCGAGATGGTGCAGCTGGCCAGCGTCACCATGGTACCCTCCCTGCGGCCGTGTTTGCAAAATGTGCCCCAGACCAACCCCCAAGCTGGTGATCAGACCCTAATTAACTGGCTCATGGCTGCTGCCCACATGGTCTGGGACAATGCAGGGACTTGCTGGAGCATGTGAGTAAGTGGACCACCTACTTGGACTTGGTGCAAGTCATACAGGAGATGGGCATGCGGCAGTTGATGTTTACTTTACAGTATAACAACAGTCCTGATAAAGAGATATTTACAGCCCGCATGAAGGACCTTATCTTTGCTAATGGCTTGCTATTTGGGGCTCTGGCTGCCTTATTAGCTCCCTATACAGACCGGCTCATCCACGAGGTCACAGGGGCTTTGGCTAGACTGGGGGACATGGAAGTCCATCAGCAAGGACGGACTGTGTAGGCACGAGCTGTGGCCAAAGAGGGAGTGAGTCGCCCCCGTCCCCCGAATAGGCTACAAAAGCCATGCCCAAGGGCCAGGGTGAGCGGGGGAACCCTGTTAAGATGAGCCGCCGGCAAATGTGGTTTGGCCTGGTGGCCACTGGCCTGGCAAAGGAGAAATTAGACGGCCAGCTCCTGGAGGTCCTCTTAGCCCACTGGTGGAAGCTACGATCTGAGCAGAAGTTCACCACAATGCCCCCGAAGGGGCAGAAGTGGGTTGCCAGGGAGTTGCGCCTAGCTGACTTCCTCCCTGACTAGGGAACAGGCCAGGGCACCTGGTTAATGAGGAGCCGGATGATCTGAGGCTGCACATTGAAATCACCATATATTGATCCCTCCAAAACGTGCAGCAGGTGCTGGCCCTTGTGGACACCGGGGCAGACAGCACCCTCATATGTGGCAATCTGGGCCGTTTTTAGGGCCCAAAAGCCACTATTGAGGGGTATGGTGGCTGACACCTCACGGTGCATAGAGTCTCCCTCATCCTGGGTGTCAGATGTCTCCACCCCAGGGCCTATGAGGTCTACGTGTCTCCTATTGCTGAGTACATCCTCAGGGTAGATGTGCTCAGGGGACTGACTGTTCTGACTTCTGTGGGGGAATTCCACTTGCGGGTGCGCTTGGTGAAAATGGTGGTTAGAGGGCATCCTCAGCACACATCCCTCCACCTGCCGCAGGCCACCCGAGTGGTTAACATCAGACACTATCACTTGCCTATGGGGCATGAGGAGATTGGGGGTTCCATTTTGAAGTTGGAAGAGGAAGGTGTCATATGGTCCACCCATAGCCCCTCAACTCCTTTGGTCTGGCCAGTACAGATACCAGACAGTTTCTGGAGAATGACTGGGAGCTGAACAAGGTGATCCTCCCACTGCACGCCGCTCTGCCAAACATCACAGAGTTGATGGATCTCCTCTCGCAGGAATTAGGACAGTTCCACTATGCGGTAGACTTGTCTAACACCTGTTTCTCCATTGACATTGACACTGCCAGCCAAGAGCAGTTAGCCTTCACCTGGGAAGGCAGACAGTGGAACTTCCAGGTGTTGCCACAGGCTACCTGCACAGCCCAACCCTGTGCCATGGGCTGGTAGAGCAGGATTTAGCTACATGGACCAAGCCCCTGACTGTGCCCTTGTTTCACTATATAGATGATATAGTGTTAACCTCTGATTCTCTTGCAGATTTGGAAACTGCCACCCGCAGTCTCCGAGGTACCCTAATGGGTTGGGGGTGGGCCGTCAATGAGGACAAGGGCCCTGTCTACTCTGTCAAGTTCTTGGGAGTTATTTGGTCTGGTAAGACAAAAGTAATCCCTGAGGCAGTTATAGATAAGATTCAAGCATACCCCCGTCCAGAGACGGTGAGGTAGTTACAGATTTACCAGGGACTACTGGGGTTTTGGCGAATGTTCATACCACATCTGGTGATGCTTATGTGACCCTTGCACTGGTTGGTTCGCGAAGGGGAGCCCTGGAATTGGTCCCCTGAAGCCAAGCAGGTGTTCAGGGCAACAAAATGTGATGTAGCACAAGCCCAGACCCTAAGGGTCTTTGACCCAACCCTGCCGTTCCTCCTGACTGTCTAGGTGGAGGACTCTGAGTTTGGCTGGGGTCTCTGGCAGAAACAGGGCACACAGAAGACTCCTATCAGGTTTTGGTCCCAGCCCTGGAAGGGAGCTGAGGAACGGCACTCCCTGGTGGAAAAGCCATTGGCAGCAGTGTACGCCTCCCAGCTGGCCTGTGAAAGCATCACAGGTCTGCACCCGGTCATGGCACAAACGACCTACCCAGTGGAAGGCTGGCTCTGGTCCTGGGCCACGAGGCCACGAGCTGGCATGGCGCAGACACCAATGTTAACAAAGTGGGGAGCCTATTTAGAATAACGGGCTCAGTTCTCCACGAGTTTGCAGACCCGGGAGCTACACGCTCTTTTGGGACCCATCAGTTTCTGCTCTGAGCGAGCAGAGAATCCCGTGGAAATGGGGGAGACTCCTAGCTCCTTTGAGGAGGGCAAGCCCCCAGTGCTGGCTGATGCCTGGTACACGGACGGGTCTTGCTGAGGGCAGCCCCCTACATGGGCAGCTGTAGCCCTACAACCCCTCACTGACACAGTTTTGTATGACACAGGTACCAGACGCTGTAGCCAATGGGCTGAGATATGGGCGGTTTGGATGGTTTAGACTAAGAAACATGGCCAGGTACAAGTATGCAATGACAGCTGGGCTGTATATCAGGGCCTGAAGCTGTGGCTGCCTGGTGAGCAGCCCAAGAGTAGCTGATTGGCCACCGCCTATTATGGGGCAGAGACCTCTGGGAGGACATTTGGAGATGAGGCCAGAGCACAGGCACCACCGCATACCACGTCTCGGGCCATAAGCCATTGCAGGTGCCCAGCAATGACGCAGCTGATGCCTTAGTGCCAGTATGCTCGCTTGTGATGCCTCCAGGGTCTGCTGCCATGGCCACTTGGCTTCACAAGAAGCTAGGCCATGTGGGTGCCCAGACTATGGGGCTAGTGGCTACCTGCTGGGGCTTACAGCTTATGAGAGTTGAGGCACAACAAGGTCTTCAGCTGTGTCCTTGGTGTGCAGAGACGGCGTCTACCCACCTCCATGGGGTCTGTACCTCGGGGGTCATCGCCCCTACAAGAATGGCAGGTGGACTATATTGGGCCACTCCCTGCTAACCAGGGAGCCCGATTCGCCCTGACGGCAGTAGACACTGCCACCGGACTGGGCTTTGTTCACCCTGTGGCCCAGGCTAACCAACGACACACGCTCCTAGCACTGCAGCACCTGTCGGCTGCCTATGGCATGCCCTTGCTTATCGCCAATGATCGAGGAACCCACTTTTTCAGGCTCACAGGCTCAAACCTATGCAAAGGACAATGATATCCAATGGCAACTACACATTCCTTACTGACCTCAAGCTGACGGTATGGTTGAATGCTTTAATGGGTTATTGAAGGACAAGTTAAAGTTATTGTCCCCCAGGTGGAAACACTGAAAAAACCCATATGGGTAGCTGTTCGACTGTTGAAAGAACAGCCACGAAGACTGGTAAGGCCCCCTTGGACAAGGTAATTGAGGGGCTCCTGCGAGTCTTATGGGTCATGGGTACCGGGGACCTGGAGGTACAGCCCAGTCTAAAGAGGGGGATGGTAATCCTGCCTGCTCCATCCACGGTGGGCCCCGGTTGGACTCAGGAATGGACCTGGCCTTGGCAGGCTCAGGTCACCCAAGAACTCTGGGTTGCCCTGCTTAAGCCCTGGAAATAGGGTCTAGAGAAGGGCCTGGAGGTTATGCCCTGGCTTGGGCACTGGCCCTTCATGGTACAAGTGACTTTACCGGCCAATGCAAGTGGGTCTCTCTTACGAGGAACCCCTGTACCATGCCTTTGGCCCATACCCTGTACACGGTGGACCTAACCGCTTGCCCCCTACTGATGATCCACAGAGCACAGGTGTGGTAACACCGGCCAGGAGTTGCCCCCATACCGGCTACGGTGCTATCGCAGGATGAGCACTTAGCCTGTATTTTGCCTGAAGGCTGTGACTTACCCATGATGGACTCTATCTGCTCTGTCATATTACCCAGGCTGCTTTCAGGAAAGAGCATTCTATCTGGGCACACACCCTTGCCCAGGTGCATAACACCTCGCACTGCTGGGTGTGCACACAGCTGCCAGTGGAGACCGCTGGAGGACTGCCCTGGCGAATCGCCCTGGCCACCGGTACCAACTGGACAGACCTCTAGCACTGGGACTGGAACAGTCCGGAGGGGGACGTTCGCCACCGCGCTGTCTAAGCCCTCTTGCAGAAACAACACCACAACAACCCCCCTCTCCTTGGCAAGGCTGTGGACAATGGCTGGGAGTGGTTGGTGGGGATTCATGTGACATTTGTCTAACCGTGCTCCTCTGTGTGTCGAACAATGACACCCCATGGTTTCCAACTGTATGGTGGGCTAGTTACCCAAGGAGCTCTGCCTCAATGTTACTGTTGTAACAGACCCTACTCGCTAGTGGGATGGACACTGTATAATGGGACCAACACACTGATTTCCTGCCAGGTGATGCTATCTTGGTGTGTGGTCGCCACAGATGGCCATATTTGCCAGCCCGATGGATGGGCTGCTGCACTTGGGGGTGCCCCTTTATTCATGGTTGCCTCCTGCCCACGTTGCCCCAGAGGCATGCCAATTGGGACCCAGTTTACCATCATTGGCACCCGGAAAAGCAGGCGGCCTGGTGGTTTTACCCCTTAGCCATCTTGTTGCCAGGGGGTGGAGTGATTGACATAGAGCTACAGGTGGAAGCCCTTACCCAACAAGTCACCAATGCTCTGAACGTCATGCGAGCCTCTTTAGCCCCGCTCCTTGCTGAAACAACCCAAATGAGGTAGGTGGTACTGCAGAACAGGATGGCCCTAGACCTGTTAACAGCTGTGGGGTGGTGGTGGGGGGGGGAGCATGCACCCTCTTGCATACTTAATCTTATGTTTATAGCCCGGACCACCAACAAAGGTACAGGAGGCCTTGCAGGAAATAGACACCGAGGTTTCGGAGATCCAGGCCCTGCAGGACGACCCCCTTACACGTTGGTGGAACTCCCTTGGCCCTTCATGGTGGTGGGCAGGCCTTATCTTGGCAGGTATCACAGTCAGCCTCGTGGTTCTTTGTTGCTCTATGTATTGCTGTTGTGGCCTTTGTGCACAGGGACATGCTCTTTGGGTCAAATCCTGAACTGCCACTCTGCAGGGGGTGGATTGACAGGGCCTGGGCACGTTCAGGTGCACATGAGCGGAGGCCCTGGGTACAGGGCCCGGGCTGTCCAGATGTGTGCAGGCTGACGGACAGACTCTGACCCCAAACATATGGACCTTAACTCCGGAGCCTGTTGCGCAGGCACCGGGCTCTGGTTACATAAGCCCTTTACATAAGCATGACTTGCATTTGCAGGAGGGAGCATGCCCACTCCCGTGCGCTTTCTTCCCCCAAAACCTATATATAATGGTTGCCATTGCTGATTAAAGACACTGGTTCCTCCTCATGTTGGCTCCGCGTGCCTTTTTTACACTGGGCATCTCACCACCTAAATGTCCCCTGCAACCCCCCAGCGACAATGCTTTCTGAAAGCAAACTATATTGAATGAGTTAAAAAAATAATACCAAGAAACAGAAAAGTGACAGAAGACCAAATCAAGACATAGTCAACTTGATTGTGCATAACAATGTATGTGGCATTTCTTGTTCTTTCTGTAAGCTTTCCTGCTGAACATTTCAGCAAAGATTTGACAGGGGATTTATGGTAAAATCTTACATGACAGGGAATCACCTGTTGTTAAAATCTAATGTTAATTACCAATGTTTATTTTCTGGTCATGTCTTTCACTTTAGAGGTATTTTTGACTGCCTAGAGTATAGAAGAGGAAAGAGGCAATGTGTCTCTGTGGAATGGAGAAGTCTTTAGTGCAATAGAGGTTGATACTGAAAAGAATGATACTTGAATAATGTTTAGTTATCTTTCTTCTTGTAAGAATTCATTTTATATTTTGTCACTCTTCTCAGAAGTCCAAGGTCCTTGGTTTTTAACATATTATCAAGTATCAGGTCATTATTTATGGTTCTGTAGGGATGTTTTTTGGATGCCATAGCTTGCTTTGGCATTTTAGTAACTTGGCCAAGAGTTTCTGCCTCTCTTTAGTTGGCGCCAATCAGTGGTCAATCAGTAGCAAGAAGTTCCAGCATCTGGAATTTTCAGAGTTGATCTCAAATCCACTTCCATTTCCAAACCTGTTGCCTTAAAACTGTATCTTTGATATATATTTCCAAGGAGAATGTTATCAAAGAATATGTTAATAGCCTGACTCAAATTTCATCTAACTAGGCAACATTTGTGTTGGTGGTAACAAATGAACCCAAACTATGTCTAAAAGAACATGTCGTTCTTTTAAATAGGATGCTGCCACAAGCTTCATTTGATTTTCATTGCAGTACATTTCCAGCATCCCACCTACAAGAGAGATACTTCAGGTCTTTCTTACTGATGGACATGTGAAGGAAGTAGTTCAGCAGTTCACTGATGTCCTGAATATCGTAGTAAAAAAATGTGTCTTGTATTTACCTAGAGATGAAAACCAGATACCAAATGAAGTTTAGAAAACTGTGATAGAAAAGCAAATATCGTAGCCTTGTTTTCTGGGAATATCAATTCCATGGGTATCAATTACAATCTTTGCTGACTGTCATATCCCTCTAGAGCAGTGGTTCTCAACTTTCCTAATGCCGCGATCCCTTAATACAGTTCCTCAAGTTGTGGTGACCCCCAGCCATAAAATTATTTTCGTTGCTACTCTATAACTGTAATTTTGCTACTGTTATGAATCATAATGTAAATATCTTTTTGTTTTCTGATTGTCTTAGGCGACCCCTGTGAAAGGGTTGTTCAAACCCCAAAGGGGTCATGACCCACAGGTTGAGAACCGCTGCTCTAGAGAAACTCATTAACTGATCTTAACGTGGCTTTCACAACTAAAGAGAAAACCATACCAACTTGTTTTAACAACAAAAAAAGGAGAAAACAGAAAAATTGTTGAATACCTTCTGAAGAACTTTCTAAAAATGTTGTTGCTGCTGCTGCTGCTGCTGGTCCTGAAAGACAATTCAGTGTGCCAGATCCAGGCACAGAAAGGGCAGGACTAAAGGAACTACAAACTGCTAATGCTTCTGGATTTGGAATTTTCTTGAAATTAATGTTTTTCTGGATGAACTGCAAAAATTAAGAACTCGGAAATGCCACTTAGTTCAGCCCTTGGATACAGTGCTGGATGATAGCATTGGCTGTGCAGTCTGGTTAGCTTCTAGAGGAATTGGTTGGTTAGTGATCCGGGATGAAGTGAAATCGTATCAGAGCAATGCAAAAGTAGTTCTTACTGGAACTGGTGCAGCTGAGCAACGTGTAGGTTATTCTCATCATCGTGTCCCCTTTCAGACACATAGCCTGGAAGGTCTAAAGAAGGAAATTGAGATGGAACTGGGTTGAATTTCTTATATAAATCTTGGTTTTAGTGACAGGGGTATTGATGCTCATGAAAAAGAAGCAAGATTTCCTTTCCTGAATGATATATCCTTTCTAAATCCCCTACCAGTTTGGGACAAGGCAAACTTGACTTTACCTTGTGGAATTGGTGAAAAACTAATTTTACTTCTTGCAGCAATGGAATTTGGTCTTAGGAACTCTGCCCTTCTGCCAAATGGGCTATGCAATTTGGATCCAGAATTGTAAAGACGGAGAAGAATAATGACAATGTACTGATAAATGTGGCAGGCTCCAAGTCATTTCTTTAGAAAACCTTTCTATTGAAAGGAGATTAGATCAAAATATTTTATAACATTTGTAATATTTGATTATATAAAATGAATAATGATTATATAAAAATAAAACACTGCTGCTTTTAAAAAGACAAGTAAAATTGTCTGTATAAAATATGTAAACATGCACATTTTAGTCAAAAAGAAAATACAGTAAGAAACTCTAGTTTCATATGAAAGAATTGATTTTAAATAGTAGTACAATTGATTGTAAATCATAATTAGTACTTATGATCTTTTTTCTCTATTACCAATTTCATATTCACATCATCCCAGCCAAAACCAAGCTTTTTTTTTTTTTTTCCATTTGCCCAGGAACATGTGAATTTCAAACTGGTATTCAATAACCATTGTTATATGCACTGGTGAAAGCATTTCTCTTTGAGGTGCTATATTAGTTATCTATTTCTACATAAAATTTATCCCAGGATTTAGCAACTTAAAAAAATAACATTTATTATCTCATATTTCATAAGAATTCAGTCACAACTGAGTGTATCTCAAAAGGCTGCAATAAGGTTTTGGCAGAGTTGTGAGTAGTCTGAAGTACCTAGAGGAGGAAGATCCACTTTTAAGCTAATTCATGTGGTTATCAGCAGAATTCAATTTATCATGGGCTGCTGGACTGAGGGCCTCAGTTCCTTGCCATGTGGGCCTCATGACATGATACCCACCTTCCGTCAAGTGCAAGGGAAGGAGCAAGAAAGGGAAGCCAGAGTCTTTTTGTAACCTAAGATAGACAGTGGCATCTCATCATTTTTTTCTGTATTCTGTTCATTACAAGCAAGGCATTAGATCCAGAACAAACTCAAGGGAAAGTTCAATATCCGGGGGCATGGATCATAGGGAGCCATCTTAGACACCAAATACCAACAGTACTTAGACTTATAACTGACAGAACCGTCTTAGGTACCAACAGCAAAATTTCCTCAAGTAGCTCATTAAGTAATCATGACAGATAACACTGCTAGTTCCATTCTTTGGTTCCTTGACATAGGTATTTTGGCTTTGGAAGAAGCAACATATATTGTTTCCCTCTTCAGAATATATGTTTTATTCATCTTGACAGTAATTCAAATAAGTGTCTCAAAGCTGGTGACAGAACAGCAATAAGCTACTGTATCATTCTGTAAGTCCAATTTGTTCTAGGAAATATGATAGAAGAGAAGACCGTGACTTCCATTAGACCAAAAACATGCCTTTTTTATTTCATAGTTAAAATTAATTTCTTGGAAGAAATATTTTGTGATAGATTGGATGATGAATCAGTTCATATATTGTATGGTTAGCAGAAGCCTGATGGGCAGGGAAAGTACATTTAAATCCAGTGTCTATTTCAGTGAAGAAAAATGTTTTACCACCCCAAGAGTCCAATAGAATCAAATAAACACATCATCATCACCAGGTCTCCATGGGAAGTGGCACTACTCTGGGGAATCAGAGCGGTTTTCTGCAGCTGTCAAAGTGAGGACTCTGGTGGTGACAATGGATCTCTGAACTTGTTGCTCCTGGTACCTCTGGTCATTTGTTCATGAGCCTATTGAGTGAGCATAAGGACTAATTTGGAGACTGGGAAAGGGAGCTTATTGACCTCCACAAAACAATTTATCATTCCACTCTGATTATGAACAAGGTCTCCTGGAGCTTAGGAAGTTTTGAAAATAGAATATTTACATGAGTCTCAAATATTCTTACACTCTGGGCCTGTTCGGAAAGTTAAAGCCATATGTCTATTTGAAGACTTTTTGGTAAATGATTCATTTATCTTAATTCTTCCAAGTCTCTTGAGTTTGGGCAAACCATCAATGTTTGCTTGTGAACTGTTAAGGATCCTTAATTCAGGCCACATCTCCTTCTAGTAAAAAGTGTATAGAAATGTAAGAATATGCATATAGAATCTGTTACACACACACACACACACACACACACACACACGCACTCTATACTATTCAAAAAAAACATCACTGTGGTGATTACTTTATTCCTTCTTTTTCAGAATCACAACAAAGTGTGGCACTATTCCTGAGAATATCAACACTCAGATGATTAAGAAAGAAACAAAAAAAATGAGCATAATTTACAAATGGCTTTGCAAGCTATACCAATTCAAGCTACGCATAGGTGACCACACTTTTCAAAGCTGAAGCCTCAGTAGTTAAAATATTACAATATCAACAAATGTTTCTTCTAAAAAATATACAGTGAAAGGGATGCAAATGTATGAGTTGGTTCTTGTGTTTTGAGGGTATAGTCTGATAGTCCTTGTATCCCTTCCATCACTTCACTATTTTGGCATATCCCTGTTTTCATAGAATTTACCTCCCATCATCTGCCATGTAAATGGGTTACACCACTTCATTCAGGATGCTTCTGTGACCTGCTTTACTCTTCCTATCAGGATGACGGCATTAATTTTATGAACCAGTATATTCTACTGTAAAATTATTAGAAGGTTAAATTTTCTCCAGAGTTGATGATATGAAATACATTGAGGCAAGATGGTGAAGGTATGACAAACCTCCTTCTAAGCAAAGGCATAACATTTCTGGTGTTTTTCACTTAATGGGATAAAATAAAACTAATTTCAAATAAAAGCTGAATAACATTTGCCCAGAGTTGTATTAATTAGGAAACAAACTCTGGAATAGCAGGTATAATCAGATTCACTTTCTAATTAAATAACTATAATCTAGTATTACTTTTCATGCTGCACCTAAATTTGGACTCAGTACAAAGTCTGTATAAGGTGGAGCTGTGATAGGAATCACTATTTTGTATCTTTAAGTCACTAATGAAGGTATTAAAAGTTGCTTTTGATTTACTATTTTTTTGTAAATAGGAGGACTTCACTTGACTTTTTTTTTTTTTACCAAGTACTCCCACTTCATCTTTTCTACCAAAATAACCCTCCCTTATTTCACAGCTCAAGGAGCCAAAGCAGGGATTCTCTTAAGCCCCCTGAAGATAACCCTGAAAGATAGCTATTTTCTGTATCTACTCTGGGAAATTTCTGTTAGTTCATAGCCAGTGATCAATAATTTCCAAAAGGCTTGGATGTTTTCTGTTTCCAAGTATAGAGTTTCCTTTGTAAATATACCAATTTCTAAGGAAAAAATAGGAGGAATATTCACGACGCATATATTCAATGTGATCTCAGAAATTTGCCAAAGGGTCTGGCTTCCTTATAGTGTAAGGGACTCTGGGTATGAAAACTCCTTCAGATGTGAGAATTGGAAGGAATGACTGCAACAGTCTAGCATTGTGATTCAAGTCAACCTTGTCTCGTTAAACATTTTTTTTTTAAATTTTATCTGCTAGCTGTTCAACAAAATAGACTTTGACTTCTTCTTTGGACCACAGCAAGGCTACAGTCCCAATTCTCCCTGTCACTGCTTGTGGGCACTTGGCTGAATCCCAGCCAAGTGAATGTTTCCATAAGTGATGTTTGCCATTTCTAGGTCTGATCCATGAACGCCTCCTTCATATTTTCTTCCTTTCTAGAACAAGCCTGGAAGCCCCATTGATGCTGCATGTTGAGGTTTGCAGAGGAACCATCAGCCTGGATCACTAAATGGCTTTGTGGCACTCATATCCTCTTCCTTCATCCTCCAGCT
>NW_017732073.1:195346-197992 GCF_001890085.2 Hipposideros armiger | reverse complement strand
TAATATAACCATACCTGCTTTGTTTGTATTGTTGTTTGCATGACAAAGCCTTTCTATCCTTTTAAGTTCAACCTGTCTCTATCATTATATTTGAAATGAGTTTCTTGTGGATAGCATAGAGGTGGGTCATGCTTTTTAATCTACTTTTCCAATCTCTGTCTTTTATTTAGTATATATAGACCATTTATATTTAATGTAGTTAATGATATGTTAGGGCTTTAGCCTGCCATTTTATTTATTTTTTCTGTTTTCTTTTTTCTAACTTTCTTGGGTTATCTGAATATTGTTTATAATTCAATTTTAATTTATTTATAGAAAATCCACAGTATTTTTGAGTGTATATTTTATGTAGCTTTTTCAGTGTTGCTCTAGTTATTCATTACATATACAGAACTCCACATTCTACTGGTGATGAAAGTTCAAGGGATGTGCAGAGCCCTTACCTGTCTTTATAGCTTTTTTATTCCCATTTAAAATACAATAAGCTTAAATACATTTAGAATCATATTAGATTGTGTTATAATTTTGCTCTGTCAATCAAACATTATTTAGGCACTCAAGACAAGGAGGAAGTTATTTTATTTACTCATGTTTACTCCCTGCATTGTTCTTTATACATCCCTGCTATTACATTTTACAATTCTAAAACTTACTTTTTTTTTTTTACATGTTCTATTGGGTTGTCGGAAAAGTCATGATGCATTTTTGCAATGAAAAACATGGAAAAAATACATCATGATTTTTCCAACAACCCAATAGTTATAAGTATTTTTGCCACAATCTAGAGGTTTAGATAAGTGACTATACTTTTACTTCTGAAGGGGTAGAATCTTAATGCAATAGATTAATAGCAAAAGACAGAGTTTTTAAAAGAAGAATCTCTCTTAAAAACAGTATCTTTAACAATTACTCAATGAAAGATATGCTACATATTTTGCCTGACATGTTCTTTTTCCTTGCTGAGACTTCTATAGTCTCATTTGTTTTTATTGTGTTCATATTTGCTTATGGACACATTTTTATGATGGCTGCCTTATCTTTATAATGTTAATATTTTGCCACTACATTGTTGTCTATTGATTATCTGTTTGACTCAGTTGAAGATCTTTTTGATTCTTGGTATAATGAGCGATATTTTTAAATTAAAATCTGTACATATTTTTTGTTATGAGGCTGAATCTTAATTAGACCTCCTGTTTTAACTGGTTTTCTGACATTGCTCTTATAGAGGACAATGAGTAGAGCCTTATTATCACCGGTAGTGGTAGAAGTCCACATTCCTCACTAGACCACATTTACACTTGACAGGGGAGGCTCCTTATTACAGCTGAGTGGAAGTGAGAGTTTTGCCTTCCCACTACTGATACTTCCCTGACTGGGAAGGATAGGATTGCTTTGTTATTGTTCTCTGTAGGGACTTTACTGGTGCTTCTGTGAGTGGGATAGGGTAGCTTTATTACATTAGACAATGATAAAAGTCCTGATCCCCTAGGTTTCCTCTAACATCACCCACGTGGAGAAAAGTAAGGGCTTTTCATTACTATCAGGATGGAATAGAAGCTTAGGCTCCCTATGTGGACACCATTTTTTCAGGGTGGGGCCCTTCCACAGGGGGTCAGGTCCGGGACCGCATTGGTCTGGTGGAATTGGTGCAGGAGTGCGTGTGTGTGTGTGTGCGTGTGTGTGTGTGTGTGTGTGTGTGTGTGTGCGCGCGCGCATGTGGCCTTGGATCCCGACCCTCCACACTGCTTGTGCTGCATAGCCAGAGAAACACCTGGTGGCGCGCTCTGACTCCAGCAGGCTGTTCATTGAGACGCAGGAGTGCGCGGGCCATCTTACGTCCCCACTCTCCACACTGCGCGTGCAGAGTTGCCAGGCTAGCGATTGGCTGTCAGGCTGCTCAGCCTGATTTGTGAGTGGCTAATTGGGACAGGCTGAGACTGGGAGTTTTCCTGGGAGTGTTGGGCCGTAAGCTGTGTGCCTGCGTGATCAGGCTGGGGCTTTCCTGGCATTTGTGCGGGCTGGTTGCCAGTGCAGGAGTGCATGCTGCTCTGACTTGGTGGGGGCCACTGACTACATCCTGTGGTGCCTTGGGGGGGGCCTGCCCCGCCCACCTAGAGCTATGTTGCTGGGGGCACCCTGAATCCCTGGTGACTGACTCCCACCTCCACAGGCCATGGAGGGTTTTTTGCAGCAGGAGACAGCCTGTAACAACCTGTGAGGATTTTTGGTGGTGAGCATGGTTCTAGAGCACACAGCAGCTAATTGTGGGAAGCTCACCACAAGCCTGAGAGGGAGGCCAGTACATGACCCATTGAGCCCTTCCCCCCAACAGCTGGTGCTGAGTTGCCCAGAGTCTCTCTATTTGAGCAAGTGGTCTGCAGATTAAAGTGGGTGGAGAGCCTACTTTTTTTCTTCTTATTTTTTTTCTTTCTTTTTTTTTATTCTAGGTGATCTATCTAATACATCAAAAAAAAAATCACAGAGTGAAATCCAGAATGAAGAAACAAAGAAACATGTCCCAAGTAAAAGATCAGAAGAAACCTCTAGAAATGGAACTAAATGAAACAGAGGTATCCAACCTTTCAGAGACAGAGTTTAGAACACTGATGATAAGAATGTTTAAGGAACTTAGTGAAGACATAA
>NW_017732073.1:191195-194871 GCF_001890085.2 Hipposideros armiger | reverse complement strand
ATTGATGCTGCATGTTGAGGTTTGCAGAGGAACCATCAGCCTGGATCACTAAATGGCTTTGTGGCACTCATATCCTCTTCCTTCATCCTCCAGCTCAGAACTAGCTTGGGTTGTTATTTGGG
Source organism: Hipposideros armiger (assembly GCF_001890085.2). Classification (NCBI taxonomy): domain Eukaryota; kingdom Metazoa; phylum Chordata; class Mammalia; order Chiroptera; family Hipposideridae; genus Hipposideros; species Hipposideros armiger. The sequence goes on along the minus strand of NW_017732073.1, from coordinate 194,749 downwards.
CAAGAAATACATTTTTAGAGTGTTAAGCCATTACATATTTGGGTATATGATTGGTGTGTATGTGTATTTGGTACATATTTTCACAGTTTAACCTACCCTAAGTAATGCAAGCTTTAGTGTCCGTGTGTTGTGATTCTGTGGAACTCCATGACCAAATAGCTACCATCAAAGATCTGAGACCACTCTAATTATCACAATTACCTTCTTCATCTCATGGTAACCATGGCCACTTTGCCTCTGAGGATTCCTATCAGGAAGCTCACTACAACTGCATTTTCTCCCAGTAATGCATGGTGCTTTAAAACAAAACAATGCAGAAAAAAAAAAAAGCTATTACAGCACTTTGCAAAGATTCTGTCATATGCCGCATTATCTTTTCTGGGACATCATAGAAAACATAGTAAAACAGTAGGTCACAAGTAACAAACGTTCTCTAGAATTTCTAACTACTAACACTTTGAATTCCATTATACCAAGAAAAATACCTTATTTCAACTTCATTTAGTGTGTATTATCATTGAGTTCAGGTTTTGAACAGCAAGCTGTATAAATAAAATATGTCCAGCAGTTAGAACTAACATAATTATTCAAGAATATGGTATGTCCTATCATGTCTACAAACTCAGTGAATGAAAATAAAAAATCTAAAGATAAAAAATACGATAATAAAATGTAAAACATAGACACTAAAGACGATCATCTCTTTATTTTTAAGAAATAGTTTCTTCAGGTTAGGGGGAACAGCATTTACAGGCAAAGAGAAGCAGTCGCTACTGAGGGAAGAAAGATTGTTTCAAATAGCAAGGGAAGCTCTGTGGGGTTTGGGATTAAGGATATACACTGTTCTCTGAGTTTAGACCCAACACCAGCTCTTGGACTCATACCATATTCTAATCAAAGTTCTAATGTTCCCAGAAGAGGTCTGGTGATAAACTGAATTAAACTGGCGTTGTAATTTGGCAGACTATAGAGTCAAATTTTGCATTTGATTCTTGGCTCCCGAAAGCCTACAACTATAACTGTAATATATTCATAGAAAATTTTGGGATTTCAGATTGTGCATTGAGAATTTAAGTTTTTGAGCTATCCATTCTCTCTTTTTTAAAAACTGTCTGTTGTCCTAAAAATAGCCAACTAACTCTATTGTTCTGGAATTCCTGTTTTCTTTATTACTCCTCTAAAGCAGAGAACACTCAGTTTTAGAAAGGCTTGCTTTCAAAGGACACTTTTTTCCAGGAGAACACAGTTGATAATTTAATTAGAAAACCCATCTTCGCAAGTCATTTTCTGCCAGAATCACATACCTGAAATAGAAGAGCAGGATGTTGTTTAGCTTTAGGCCCAAAGAGGCAAGATAACTAATTCCAGGTTTTTTGAACATCCATCGCCTGTCCTGTACTTAAGTACCAGTCAGGGTTCTTAATTATGCACAACAGAAACATCTCTGGTTAATCTATACAGACTGCAAATGAATTTAGCAACTATGGAATGGTGAGAGAAGGTTGAGAGAACCAGCTTTTAGAATGGGCAGAGAGAAAAGGCGACAAACACAGCCGAGATTATGCCCCAGGCATAGGTTTTCAGGATCCTTCCCCACTAGGACATGGCTACCACAGGACATACCCTGAGTTCTTGAACTGCACCCACCTTAAGAACTGACCACTGTACTAGCTCACCCACATTTACTCAAGCTCTAAATTGGGAAATTTCAAGCATTTCACTTCTGGATAAAATGGTAATTTTGCCCTGTTTTATCTACGTGTGGGTAGTTTCTTTGGGAACTCTATGAGGATAAGAAGTGACTGTCCAAACAGAATTTGGGTATTCTTAGGTCTTCTAACCAAATAAGTATCATCAAAACATCATTCACACCACTGAAAAACTGCTTTAGTTAATTAACCAAGCACTTTCATCTGGAATTCTGGCATAATACAGAGAAAGCCTTACACCGCTTTGATGAATGACTCTTTTGATCTCTTTATTGTCTGTCAGCGTCTGAGAGAATTAACTCAATATGGCTTTTCATGAAACAAAATAATATTTTGAGATAATTATAGATTCACAAGCTGATGTAAGAAATGACACCCAGAGATCCCATGTACCCTTTACACAGTTTTCCTCAATAGTAACATTTTAAATCTATAAAACAATATCACAACCAAGATATTGACATCACACTGTCAAGATGAAGAATTTCCCTTCATCATAAGGATCTCTAATATTGCTGTGTATAGCCTCTTTTCTGGTTTGGTCGACCACAAATATGTTTATTTAAGTTTGCCATTTAAAGAGCATTATATAAATTGAATCATATAGTATTTAACTTACAGGGATTGATTTTTTTTTAACTCGGTGTATTTATGTGGAGATTCATCCAAGTTATGTACTGATAGTTCATTGCTTTTTATTAGTGAGCAGCCTTCCATGATATGAATGTCCTACAGTCTGTTTAACCATTCACCAGTTGAAGCACAGCTGTGTTTTTCTAAATTTGGTTTAGTACAAATAAAGCTGCTATAAACATTCATGTACAGATTTCTGTGTGAACATAAATTTTCCCATCTCTGGAGTAAATGCACAGGAGTGAAATTGCTGGGTTGAATGGTGACTGAATGTTTAATATATTAAGGAACTACCAAATTATTTTCCACAGTGGCTATAACATTTTATAGTCCCACCAGAATGCTATGAAAAACCTAGATTCTCTGTATCCTTGCTTTGGGTTTACTTTTTCATTTTCTATTTCTAGGTTTTTGAGGTGGGAGCTTATGTTGCTGATTTGAAACCTTTTTGTCTTATCTAATGTATGCCTTTACTGTTATAAATTTCTCTCTCAATACCACATTATCTGTGTTCCACAAATATTTTGGTTTATTTCTTTTTTTCCCTCAGTTTAGTTCAGTTTATATAAAAATGTGTTGTTTAGTTCATAAGTATTTCAAAATTTTCCTGTTATCATTCTATTATTGATTTCTGATTTGATTCCAGAATGGTCAGAGACACACACAGTCTGTATGATTTTAATTCTTTTAAATTTGTTGAGGTTTATTTTATGGCCCAGGATATGAGGATTGTTTTAGTGACCTTTCTAAGGACACTCGAGAAAAATGTGTATTCTGCTGTTGTGGGGTGTAGTGTTCTAAAAATATAAATTATTTTCTATCAACTTATACTATTGTTGAGTTCTTCTAAATCCTTGTTTATTTTTTCTGTCTAGTTATTTTATCATTGTTGAGAGAGGAGTATTGAAATTTCCATTAGAATTATGAATTTGTCTATTTTTCTTTTCAAGTCTATTGTTGTTTTTGTTTTTGTTTTTTCCACATGCTTTGTAGCTCTTTTTTTGTGGTAAATACACATTTGGAATTGTTGCATCTATTTAGAGAATTAACCCTTTTATCATTATATAATATAGCTTGCCTCTCATAATTTTATTTGCTCTGATGTCTACATTAATATTAATATAACCATACCTGCTTTGTTTGTATTGTTGTTTGCATGACAAAGCCTTTCTATCCTTTTAAGTTCAACCTGTCTCTATCATTATATTTGAA
>NW_017732073.1:187122-188395 GCF_001890085.2 Hipposideros armiger | reverse complement strand
ATCGACATACAAGCCCAGGAAGTGCAGAGAGTTCCAAACAAGCTGAACCTAAACAGGTCGACACCAAGACACATCATAGTAAAAATGGCAAAGGTTGAAGACAAAGACAGAATCCTGAAAGCAGTAAGAGAAAGACAGCAGGTTACATACAAAGGAACCCTTATAAGACTAAAAACTGACTTTTTTACAGAAACTCTGCAGGCCAGAAGGGAGTGGCAGGAAATATTCAAAGTGATGCAAAATAAAGGCCTACAATCAAGATTGCTTTACCCAGCACGGCTCTCACTTAAAATTAAGGGAGAGATAAAGAGCTTCTCAGAAAAGAACAAGTTTAAGGAATTCATTACCACCACACCAGCATTGCAGGACATGTTATAAGGGCTTTTTTTAAATAGAAGAAAGGGGAAAACAAGCTAACCCAAGAAGACCAGGAATACAAATAACAAAATCGCAATAAATATGCACCTATCAATAATCACTTTAATGTGAATGGGTTAAATGCTCCAATCAAAAGACATAGAGTGGCTGAGTGGATAAGAAAACAGGACCCATGCATATGCTGTTTACAAGAGACTCAATTCATATAAAAAGACACACACAGACTGAAAGTAAAGGGATGGAATAAGATATTTTATGCAAATGGAAATGAGAAAAAAGCAGGAGTAGCAATACTTATTTCAGACAAAATAGACTTTAAAATGAAGACTACAATAAAAGACAAAGAAGGGCACTATATAATAATAAAAGGATCGATTCAACAAGAGAACGTAACCCTAGTAAACATTTGTGCACCAAACATAGAAGCCCCTAAATATATAAAACAGATTTAGACAGACATAAAGACAGAGATCAACAGTGACACTCTCGTAGTAGGGGACTTCAACACCATGTTGTCACCAATGGACAGATCCTCCAGAAGAAAATCAACATGGAAACAGTGGCCTTAAATGACACTTTATACCAGCTGGATTTAATCAATATTTTTAGAGCATTTCACCCCAAAGCAACAGACTATACATTCTTCTCAAGTGCACATGGAACATTTTCCAAGATAGGCCACATGTTAGGCCACAAAACAAGTCTCAATAAGTTTAAGAAGATTAAAATCATAATAAACATCTTCTCTGACCACAATGCTATGAAACTAGAAATCAATTATAAAAGGAAACCTGGAAAGCACACAAATACATGGAAGCTGAATAACATGCTACTAAATAGCGAGTGGGTCAAAACCGAGATCAAGGAAGAAATCAAAGGCTATCTCAAGACAAAC
>NW_017732073.1:179489-183199 GCF_001890085.2 Hipposideros armiger | reverse complement strand
AACTCCAAAGTCCTATACACACACACACACACACGCACACAAGAAAAAAAAAAGCTGGCCCCTAGAAAGCATATCATCACAAATTATCAGAATACTTAAGCAGAAGTTAGATGGTTGGTATAGGAGACAGAATGATCCTTTCAGACTGAGATGTGTAAGATATACAACAGCTATTATTTAAGGCTAGCTAAAATAAATTTGATGACTTAAATTCCATTACATACTCTGGAAAAAACACGGGGGTTTTGTCATTTTCAAGGTTCCTTACAGACTTTAGAACAATGCCTCGCAGTAACCTTTTTAAAAAAATGCTGCTTCAGGTTGGCTCCTGGCTACAAGTCCCTCATAACTCTAAAGGAGAAGATTAGCGCCCCCCCCCAAATATAGCTTCAATTATATTGGTAACTATGATTTTGCCCAAGATGGAAAATTTTTTCTTGATATTTTCCCCCCTGTGGCTTGGAAAAAAAAAAGAAAAAAAAAGAGAAATGAATAATCACAATGAAGGGTAAGAAAAGCTATGATAAGAATAAAGTTTGAGAGAGAAGCTTTTGAGAAACTTTTGGGCCGTGTGTGTGTGTGTGTGTATGTGTGTGTGTGTGTGTGTGTGTGTGTATGCATACATACTTATGCTTATTTGTGTACTGGGTCATAATGTTAAGTATATTTCTTATATTTAATGTCATAAGGCATTTAATGTTAAAAGGCTCTTTCATGTTGCAGGGGAAAGCAGATTTCTTCAATTAAAGGAAACTCATTATCAGGATGTGCAACAGGGCCTTAAATTGGAAAGCTTCAGCTAAGGCATCAATTCATAATAGATGCTTCATCCCAAAGGAGGTGCCTGTCAAAAGCAAAGTTTCGAATTAGATGAGCAGAAACTAGTTATTTGACTTTGAACTCTGTTACTATTAGCAGCAGTACACAAAGGTCAAAGAGTAGAGTGGATTTCTTTGGAAGAAAGCATGGCAATTGAAGCATCGCTACACCATACTCACACATGTAACATATGTGAAGCCTTCTGTAACAGTGGAGTCTACCTTCATTTGCATGGCATGTCAAATGTAAATGATCCAGGGGAATAGACACAGAACTTGTATCAGAAGTTTCAGTCTGGAGTCATTTTGTTTTTTAAATCCTGAGGTGACTGACCGCAGTGGGATGTGGAGCAGAGCCCTAGAGCAGAGGTTGAGGAGATAAACGTATTGGCCCATTTAAGAAGACATCTTACGACATGAAGAGAGTCACAGTTAGACAGTCTCAGCAAGAAAAATCTCCAGCAAACCCACAAAAGTGTCCCCATGGGAGTCAGCTTTAGATATTTGCTGGCCCAGAGAAATTAAAATCCCCTGGTATTGGCACCCCTGTGGCAACATGAAGAGATCAGAAACAAGCATTTACATGATAGACAAGGAAAAGTGATGCTAGGTGTGTGGAGAGAAAGACCACGGCGCTTGTTCCACTGCAAGGAACTGTTTCTGCGCAGGTCTCAAACTGGTGAGCAAGTGAGAGAGAGAAGACGTCACTTTAAATGTAGTTGTAGGTCTGGTTATTCCATGTAACTACACGGTTTTTTTTTTTCAACCACTTTGTGAAGACTATGTTTACAGTTTAAAGTGATTATAAAACATTCTCTTACTTAAGAGTGTTCAGAAAAGTCATGGGGCTGTGTGCATGTGTATGTAGGAGCAGAGGAGTGACTGTTCCCACAAAGTAAGTGTAAATGTGTTTGTGTGGAATACAAAAATAAACTGGCTCTTATAATGTGTTTTCTTCAAGTCCTGTTTGAGTTATGGATACATAAGAAAATAAGGAAGGAGCTGGGGACAGTCTCAGTGGACACATAGGCAAGAGTCCCTGCGAGTGGAATTGTCCCTAAGGGAACATAGCAGCTCATTTGCAGTGCCTCTAAGGGATCCCTTCATGGGAAGGGTGTGGCCACTGCTCTCCCTGTGACCTGTTTTCCACTCATGCCCTTGGCGCATCCATGGTATCTTTATTGCCTCCTGGCTTTTGTTTACTGCTTCTTTGTATTTGTTCGTGTTCTGCATTCTGTACTCTTAGCTGGCCTCTCTCAAACCCTTAAAACCAAGGATCTGGTGGGTAAGAAGTTACTACTCAGTGTAGGACATTCTCATGCCCAGAACACTCACTCTCGGTCACTTCATGGATGATTCAGTCCAGAGGTTCTCAAACTTTTTGGTCTCAGGACCTCTTTACATTGTTAGAAGTCATCAAGGATGCCAAAGATGTTTTGTTTATATGGCTTACATCCATTGATAGCTATTGTATTAGATAATAAAATGAAGAAATGTAAAAATATTTACTAATTTAAAAGTAACAATAAAAATGCATTGCACATTGACATAACGGGCATTTTTCTATTTAAAAATTTATAATTTCCACAATAACATATTTAATAAGAAGAGTGGCATCATCTTACACTTTTGCAAATCTCCTTAATTGCTTGGATTCCCATAGCTGCTTATGAATTCAATCTGTTGTGTACCTTGTTTTAATTGATGTATATGAAGGAAATCTAGCCTCACATAGATGAAATGTTGGAAATGGAAGGACCTCATGGACCCTCTCAAAATGTCTTGGAACTCCAAAGTCCTANAGAACAGCAAAACAAGCCCAAAGGGAGTACAAGGAAGGAAATAATAAAGACCAGAGCAGAAATAAATGAAATAGAGACCAAAAAAACAATACAAAAGATCAATGAAACCAAGAGCTGGGTTTTTGAAAAGATAAACAAAATTGACAAACCCTTAGCCAGACTCACCAAGAAAAAGAGAGAGACAACCCAAATTAATAAAATCAGAAATGAAAGAGGAGAAATGACAACAGATACCACAAAAGTACAGAAAATTGTAAGAAAATACTACAAGCAGCTATATGCCAACAAATTCGACAATTTGGAAGAAATGGATAAATTTCTAGAAGCATACAATTTACCAAGTCTGAACCAAGAAGAAAGAGAAACTTTGAACAGACTGATTACTACCAAAGAAAATGAATCAGTAATCAATAAGCTTCCAAAAACCAAAAGTCCTGGACCAGATGGCTTCACAGGTGAATTTTACAAAGCATTCAAAAAGAATTAATACCTATTCTACTCAAACTATTCCAAAAAATACAGAAGGAGGGAAGGCTCTCAAGCACATTTTATGAGGCCATTACTACTCTGATCCCAAAATCAGACAAAGATATTACAAAAAAAGAAACTACATGCCTATATCCCTAATGAATATAGATGCAAAAATCCTCAACAAAATACTAGCAAACCGAATTCAGCATCACATTAAAAAGATCATAAACCATGACCAAGTGGGATTCATTCCGGTATGCAAGGTTGGTTTAATATCCACAACACAATTTACATAATACATCACATTAACAAAATGAAAAATAAAAATCATATGATCATATCAATAGATGCAGAATAAGCATTTGACAAAAATCCAGCAGCTATTTATGATAAAAACACTTAACAAAGTGGAAATAGTGGATCATATCTCAACATAATAAAGGCCATATATGATAAGCCCACAGCAAACATCGTTCTCAATGGGGAAAGGCTAAAATCTTTCCCCTTAAGATCAGGAACAAAACAAGGCTGCCCACTTTCACCACTTCTATTCAACGTAGTTCTGGAAGTTCTAACCACAGCAATCAGACAAGAAAATGAAATAAAAGGCATCCAAATT
>NW_017732073.1:174677-176710 GCF_001890085.2 Hipposideros armiger | reverse complement strand
GAGTCAAGGGAATTGTAATAGATATGTATGATATTGGGGGGGGAGTGGGGTGGTGGATTGGGGGTGGGGGGGTTTCACCTCGAGGGGTAAAAAGTATAACTATTGCACTGTGTTGCACACCTGTAACTAATTTAACAAAACATTTATTTCACACAATAGGTAAATAAATAAATAAATAAACAAATAAATAAAATTAACACCACCAAAAAAGGGGAAAAAAAGAAAAAGAAAGCCCAGAGTATTGAGAGCTGTTTTTTTTCTGAATCACAATATAATATTCATCCCTTCATTAGTTCATTAAGCAAATATGTATTCAGCCCCTAGCCAGTATAAGCTTATCTTGAATAAGGTAGGATAGAATAAATTTCTATATATCACATAGTTGAAGTGTCTGGTCACAGTTTCGTGACGTTTTCTGGCAATATTCAGGTAGGCAGAATTCTGATAGTCCCTAAGATTCACACACTCTGTAAAATCCCTTTAGTGTGGGCAGAAGAGTGAATAGAATGAAACATCATTTCCTTCATTAGGTTGTTAATCAGCTGACTTTGATTTAAACAAAAGAATATGTCTCCCACATGAACCTGACCTTGTTGGTCCAGACTTTGAGAGAAGATGAAATGGCAGAGGGACATGCTCCTGCTGGTATCAAAGATGAAGTAAACTGACATGTTTTGAGAGGAGGATGCCACATGGCGAGGAAGGCCTCGGGTCAAAGAACAGCCCCTAGCTGATACCTAGCCAGAAACCAGGGACTTCCATCAGAAAACAACAAGGAAATGAGTTCTGTCAACAATTGCTAAGGTTGGAAAAGAATCCTGAGTCTCAGATGAAATTTCAGTCCTGGCCAACATCTTAGTTTCAGTCCAGTAAGATCCTAAGAAGAGGATGCAGCTAATGCTCCTCTGGACTTTTGACCCTTGGATGTTGTGGTCTCATAACTTGTGCTCTTTTAAGCACAGAATTTGTGGTAATTTGTTATGCAGCAATAAAAACACAAATGCACATACTTAACAGCCTATACTTGGAGAAGAGATGGAATATTTTGGTCTAATTTACTTTTCCCTGTGGTTTGAAGACAAAATAATGGCTCAGGAGAGAAAGAATTAAAAGAGATTTATACTGAAAGAAAAAGAAAGAGTTAAGAAAGGAATAATACAATGAAGGTGAAGAAAAGGAGGAATAAGTGTAAAGTTTGCGAGAATTAGAGGAGTGGGAAGTTTGGTTGACAGTGGGTTTTGGAATGCATGAATGCAGTAGTGACTGGATATCAGTGCTACCACCGGGGATGGACAATAGAAGCGAACTGCTAAAGTGACATACATATGATGATCATTGGGATGGAGCCATTGTCTACATGAATCTTGAAGTCATTCATGATGATGCCAGGATAGAAGAAGAATTAAAGATTATGATCCATGTACCAACATCATTGATAGGTAGGGCGGTGTGAGCAAAATATTTCTAGAGGTATGTAACGGAAGGGAGAGGGTTATGGACTGAATTCTACTCCCTCTCCCAATTCATATGTTGAAGTTCTAAGCCCCAGTACCTCTGAATGTAACTGCATTTGGAGATAAGGTTTTTAAAGAGGTAATTAAGGTAGATAAGCTCTTTAGGGTAGGCCCTAACCCAATATGACTGGTATTGTTATAAGAAGAGTTTAGGGCACAGAGGAAAGATCATATGAAGATGTAAGGAGAAGACATATACTCCTACAAGCCAAAGAGAGAGACTTCAGAACAAAACAACCTGCCAACATCTTGACCTGGGTCTTCTAGTCTCCATTATTGTGAGAACATACATTTCTGTGGTTTAAGCCTCCAAGTCTGTGGTACTTATTATGGCAGCCTTTGAAAACTAATACAGGACATAAGAGATGCCTATTTAAGGGACAACATATTCTAATGCATTCTTTGACAGTGAGTAGGACCTGGGTAAATACATCAGTTCCTGTTTGCCCACACTTGCATTTAAGCAGAATCAGTTGTAGGGATAATCACAAAGTAAGAATAGCAGCTTTGGGGGCCGGC
>NW_017732073.1:159968-171457 GCF_001890085.2 Hipposideros armiger | reverse complement strand
CCTCACATAGATGAAATGTTGGAAATGGAAGGACCTCATGGACCCTCTCAAAATGTCTTGGAACTCCAAAGTCCTATACACACACACACACACACACACACACACACACACACACCCTATGCGTATATGTATATTTGTAAGTATATATATTTATAAAAGGATAGTATACATACATATATATGTTTACAAAGGAAGCTTAAAACCCCAAAGCATATTATATTAATATAGTAATTAAATTATATATGATATATAATTACATATAATTATAATACACACCTACATATGTTTATAAAATAAACAAAATTAATGATATAGTTGTATTAACTATAAACAGCATTTCTCTCTACACAATTCTTAAAATAGCAAACAGGATAGTAAACATTAACTCTTTGGAAGGCTGAAGTTCAAAATTTGACTACAGGAATGGAAAGAGCAGTTGACGTTATCCTCAGGGTCGGGAATTTCAGTTTGTTTCCTGCCCTGTCATTTCAAGTCTAATTTGCAATTGTTTTTATTTAGGAAAAAAAAAAGTGCTAGGACTTGAGTCCAGAGTCCCTTAGGCCCCCATCTGTTCTAACATTTAATCATTCTCATACATCAAGTAAATGAAGCTTGTACATCACAGAACTGACAATCTGGTTTTAAGTTAATATAACAGTCCTAAGCATCCTTGTTCAGATTTCTACTTTAGTGATAATGTGTGATAATGACTTAGCCCAATAAGTTCCTTTACCTAAAGTTTACATAATACACACAAACATGGTTTAAATGAGGATATCTCTGTAAAGTGACAAATGCTTCCATGCTTACGTTGTTTTCTGACCCTTAACAATTTTAAAATTTCACCTGTGTGTTCTTTCCAGGCTTGGGCATGCCACAGTTTCCACGGTCTTGGCTTGTGTGGTGTGCAGGTAATTCCAGCTGGTGGGTGAAGACAGCTCACCACTTAGTCATATCACCTGCCTACAGCCAGGCATCTCGTTTTCAAGCAGTGATTTCTGGTTCTGCAAAATGCTGATTTCAGTTGTTTGTATTTGACAGCTTTTCTTCCTTGTGCCACAGAGCTGATCAAGTACTGTTTTCTTTTTTGTCCTTAGCAAGTGACCCAGGTGACAGAGCTGCCATCCCATACCGAAAGCTTGAGGAATTGAAGCCTAATCCTGTCTGGCCTCGGAGATCATGCAGGTAACTATGGTATTAAGCGCCCCTTCCCACATTCCTTTCAGAAGCTGACAGCCATTAGGGAAATGGTTTGGAGGGAAAGGCTGCCATTTGGGAAATAACCAAGTGAAGAGTCCTCAAAGAGAGAACTTAAAAATAATTCCCAACACAACTTTCTTTGGCAGAGTGGAGCCAGATGCCAAAAGAAGTTTTTGGGTTGGTATCTTCCACATGCTTTGTAGCACCCTGTACAGAGGAAAAAAACAGATGTTTTAAAAGGAAAAGAGACCAAAAAAAAAATGCACAAGACATGATATATGTAAATCAGTGCTTGGAGAATAGACCCCGAATATGCTTTTGAGTGATACTCTTGGCAAACAGAGAGAGAAAAGCAGAGTAGCAAACTAACTCTAAATTATTATACCAATGATGGTTTGTTTAGGTCAAGGGCATTTTTGCTCATTTCACACTTGACTATTTTTCTTATATGGTTGGGCTTTATAACGGATTTTCAGTTTAATGCATTTGCAAAAATATACTTCATACTGCCTTCATTAGTTTATTTTCTTGATGCTTGAAAAACTAGAGGTATTGGCATCATTTTAAATTAAAAATGTATTTCACTTCTCTACTATGGAGATCTCTCCTGCCCATTCTGAACCTGTGTTATGTACAAAACTTCTGTCGACATCCCCAAAAGGTCCACACTCAGCATACACAATATAGGTCAGCATGGTTTATAAGCCATTCAAGGTGCAGATCAGACAATTGTACTCCTTGGAAGTACATCTGAAACGAATTTTGAAAGGTCTAGAGGTTTTGTTTAGCAAAGAATTGAGCAAGAAATCTCTTGGACTTCTTCTGAGAAATTTTCCTGAAGAAAATATTTTTTTGAGTGTATATGTGACATTTAGAAATGAAAATCAAACACTAAGCCTTTGGTAAGGTCCATATTTTCTATATCTGGGCTAGTTCATATTCAGAACATCTGAAGAACAATATGGGTATAATGTATATTTTAGAAAAAGATCAATACTGGAAGCTAGTTCCTTAACACAAAAAAATTGTTCTTTTGACAAAATGATAGCTAAAATTTGAATTTATTAAATTCAAATAATATAAATTCAAATATAAAAATAATAACTACCACTTATTGAATTTTCACTATTCTGCAACAGTTTTTTAATCCTCACAGCAAAACTGAGATCCCATTTTTTACAGCTCTGAACCCAAGTAACATTAAATTTAGATTAATTAAGTCTAACACATTAATAACAAAATACTCTTCATTGCTGTTTTCATAGGAAAAACAATGACCAAGTATCAAAACATCCTATGGTTCAACTTAAATTATAAAGTGAGACTATCAGCAATTCACACATTAATGGAGTTTACCTATACTTGTATTTTTGCTTACAGCATAAATGTGTAATTATTTAACTGCAGGCTACTAGTCTTATTAAGACTACATATCACATGAAAATGGTTATTATAACGGTCTTGATAAACAGATAAATCATCCCTGTATTTCTATAATTTTTCCTTAGTTTAATATTTTTAAAAACATTTAAAAGCTACTTATATGTGGCAACTACCTTAGTGAAGATCATATTATCAGAATAAATTAGGAAGTAGTAAATAGAAGTTAAAGACATGATCCATTTTATTTTTACCGGTAGACATTAAGTAACCCATAAATGTTGCCTGTGTTTATTAGTGGTTGTTAATATATAATTATGTTAAAGACATTCTGCAGTATAAGTAGAAACATATGCAGCACATTTGCATCCAAAAATATTTATACAATGTCCCAATGCACAATACAACACTATGCATACTTGGCTTTCTGTTTGACCCACATATAAACCTATTCATCAACTCAGAAAATTTTCATTGAAATTCCAGTCACTATGGTTGTAGAAACAAAGCAAAATAAGACATGGTTCCCACCCTCAGGGAGCTAAAGAGAAATTTCATAATACAGATTTACTTTAGTGCATGATAGAAAATTTTGAACATGTATGGACATGGAATAAATACCTTTTAGGCAGTGAGCTTTTTGCCACTGAAATTCTTCATTGTTTTATTCATTTTGTTCTTTCAACAAAATTCTAAATGAGTACCTGTAATTTGTTAAAGTGCTTTCTTAGATGCCAGTGAAACAAAGAAAAACAAAAAATGCAGGTATAATATTGGCCCAGATGGTGCTCATTTTCCAGGAAAGGCAACACAATGCTGCGAAAAGAACATGGATTTTGAATCACAGATTTAAACTTGAAGCCTGATTATTCTATATGTAATCCATGTATCACTAGATAATTTCCTTCTTGAGTCTTTTTATCCTTTGCAGAAAAATTGGAATAAAAACACTTTATAAAGTGGATCGTTTTTAAAGATGAGTTGAATGCTTGTTTCCAATAAAACAAACTTGAGCCTACTTTGATGGCCAGAAGACAATTTGTTAGGAGACCATCTACTTTTAACCAACAAGTAACTAAGACTGTGACTACATGTGCTTTCTCTCTTTTTATCGCTAACTCCTCTCTTCACTCCCTCTTCCTCATAAGCACCAACTTGAATGTATCTAATTTAAAATATTATTTTAATGATAAAGTAAAGCTAACTAAATCTTTCCCTTTTTAATTGTTCTTACCTTTTTTAAATCTTTCTTTTGTATTTCTATGGGCACATCCTCTAGGTATTGTTGACCAGGCAACCTATATTTGATGACATCCTTTTTATTTAGTGTACTTTAGCCTACATATAGTTATGATCTATGTTTCTCATCCTGCTCTTTCTTGGATACAAAATCTTTCATTGGTGAACTGAATTACAGTCATTGATAATTCTGAATTGCAAATTAAATTTGCATGGAATCTTGAAGTCATAATGAAAATTAACGGTCAATTTCCCACTGTGTCTGCCATGTGTGCTTTTCTGCCAATCTGTACCATATTTCATGCACTAAATTCAAATTTATAAAGACAAATGTTAAAAGCATGAGATAATGACATACATAGTATGGGTAAGCTACACACACAAAAACAACAACAACAAAAACAAAACAAAACAAAAAACACATTAATTAAGCACTTACCATGGAGCTAAGTAACACATTCTTGGCTTTATGTGTACTATCTAGTTAACCAGCTTATATGCATTATAGCAATCATTAAAACAATTGCATGAGATACATTTTATTTAAAAACCTATTATATGGATTAGAAAACTGACCTTAACAAAGATTAAGCTATTAGAATTAGGAAGCAGTTTAAGTAGGATAAAACAATTAAATGCAGAATCCATCTTAAAAAGTGAGTTTTCTGCTTCGATTAGCTGCTGCTAGGCATTTTCAAAAGCTTGATACCAACCTTCTCACTCCAGTGTTTAAAAAAATTGCATTAAATACTGAAGTTGTAAAGATGTCTGGTCTTAATAGAAATACATTGTGTTCAAGCATGCTCATGAATGGCTCAAAATGCTTTATACTATCTAAAATTAGGACATTGGGAAACCTATCCAGAGACCTAAACTTCACTTTGGGATCTACGGCCCAATGAGAACATTTATGCTTCCACACCACAAAAAATGTGTGAGGTTGTAAAATGGTCTTATATGTACCTTTTATGATAAAGGTCTCCAGAAAAACCTCTTAATTTAACCAAAATCTGGGAAAGGTTATGGAACTCTATCATAAACTTTCAAAATGTAGGCTCCACTGCAAAAGGCTTTCTATAAAACAATCAAAATTTTCCTAGCAAGGTAGATAGCACTTCCATAAAATAGCTATCTTACTTTTTAGCACTTTTTATAACTTTGAAACTCTTACTGTAAATTAACCCTTAAATATGGTATGCCAATTATTAAAGCTGGTTAAGGGAATTGCATCAAGTTGCAATCTGCATTCATCATATTTAATATTCCTTCAGCCAAAATGTGTTGCAATGACAGAAAGGTGTTTGTGTGTATTTATATACATATATGTGTGCCCTTGTATCTATTTATCTATCATTTATCCTTTATCTATCTACATAGTGTGTATATATCCAAAAAACAAGAAAAGGTATCATTTTGAGAAATTTCTGGAGATATAAATACATGAAATAGTTCATAAGATAAACAAGAAAAGCAAAACCAATAGTTGGCATACAGACTGGAGGAAACCCCTACAAACAAATGAACACACAAGGAGACAGAGTTACTAGAGCAATTCAGGAGAAATTACCTACGCAAACTAAAGAAAGGAGGCAACCTAGGTCAATGGTCAGGATCGGCAATGGACTAATGATATCAGATAAGAGAATAATGATGTAGAATGGGCCAAGAAATTCTGAAGAGCTAAGAGGGAGGTGGGAACCGGAAAAACACTCACTCATGGTACTCAGGCTCTCAGCGTTAGATATACAGAACATTGTCCTTGGTAACGTAAAACACCAAATAAGGATAAGGAACCATATCTAGAAGGAAAACACCCACTCCCATATGTTTCTATTCCCTATAAATACTAGGAGACCATGCCTGGGATGTGAATCTGTGCAGTGGAATAACACAATTAACTCTGGAAACAAATCAGGAAAACTAAAATCATTCAAAGAGCCGTCCTTTCGAATTGGGTCCAGTATCTCACACTGAAAACAGCGCCACACTTTACAGTACACATCTATCCTGCTGTGTATTACCACTTAGGTAGTAGGAAACCTACATATCTCGGTCTATGCCCTCAAAACAAAAAGCAGCTATGTCTGAATGCTCGAACGCAGTGAAGGTTTGTGGCATGTGCTGCCAGTGCCAGAAACAGACTCTTTTTTGAAGTGATTCTTTCAGAATCACTAAGGTAACAGAAAATAAAATAAAATACGTTATGTTAATTCTTTTTCACAGACATCATGAATGCGATATAATTGTGCGCACTGAAGTGCATTGCCAAGCGTCATTTTTCTTGATTCTCTTTGTGTTTCAATTTGTAGTTCTGGAATTATTCACAAATTAGTGGAGTGCATATAATATTTGTGACTGAGAAATTTTCTTCTAATTTTAATTCACTTAACTCTTACATCTGTATATATCTTGGTCTAGCTTTAATGCGTGAAGCCCAATACCAATTCTTTAATTGGATTTGCTAGACATTGAGTCCCAAAATCCTGAATAGCTTGATAATTATGATAATTTGCTTTTTACTTTTCAATTTTAAAAAATGAATTTATACTTTTCAGATAGAAGATGGCTTTTTTGGAAATATGTAGAAAAATAATTTCCATTTGCAATGTTTATGTTTGTTTTAATTTTTTTGCTAAATACATATTTAATTATACATAAAATACAATTGCATTTTAATTTTTAATCATTTAGATCAAACTTTATCTGTCATGAACCAAGTATTAAATAATTTTGGCTTTACAAACTACATATGGTCACTGTTGCACAGTCATTATCTGTTTTTAATAATTCTTTTAAACTGTTCAAAGCAGTTCTTAGCTTATAGTCAGTACAAAAACAGGCCATAAGCCAGATTTTGTCTAGGAGCCATAGTTTCTGACCCCTGCTTTAGATCACTACCATGAATAAAATGCACATCATGTGAACATCCTGACTTAGAAAAGAAAATTAATGGTTTTGTTGAAAGCAAAATTGATTTTATGAAAAAATGTGTAGTAAATTTATGATTTACATATGTCTGTAATTATTACCAACCTAAATGTCACTGGCCCCAAAATGAATCCAAACATGAACACATATAATAAATATACAGCAGCCTGTGATATTTCACCAACTGTAGTCATCTAAAAACCTAGTGTCACACACACTTTTTTAGTTGTATCTTTCTAAAGGTATACTTGGCAAGGTAGGGGCATGAAACATATTTTATTTAATAGTTTGTTAAATTGATGTATAACTTTTAAATATTTAGATACATGGTATATGGGCCTCTATCTCTACTCTTGTCCTAGATGTGATAAAAGTTAAGGAAAGGCCTGAAGCCAACAAATTCAGTAAATAAAATTATTTCATAAGAGCAATTTCATAAGGCAAACAAAACACCCATAAATAACAGAAAAAGTTAGATTAATATTCTCAGAGAAATTTGAGAGGGTATCACATCTATAACACATGAGTAAGCTACTATTGACAAAACGAACAAAAAACAATATTCAGGGTCTTAGAAATTACAACTATGATCATCAAGATTAAAAAATACTGAATGGATTCACAATTTTATGGCCCTTCAAAATCTGTTTTCATTGAAACAATATAGAACTCCTGTCTTCTTCAATTCCCAAGTACAGCATTTATTTAATACTGGTTACATTATTACTCATGATGCTGCAACACTACTACTGTTGCCTATCAATACTGGCTTCCAGTGACTCTTCCAAAACTGAATATTGTGCTTTGTCTGTAATGCTTACAAATATAAGTTTCAAATAGAATATGTAGGAAAATATTAATGATAATTTAATATCAGGTCTTATTAAGTTTATCATTTGGAATTCTATAAATAAAAATATAGAACACCTTTCTTCCAACCATGTCTTCTCATGAACTCTTTGAACTACAATCATTGTATCCCTGGAATATAATTTCTTGCCTTTCACAAACTGATAACAAGGAGGAGGCAAAAGCCCTGAAGGTGAACTGAAAAAGAGGTTTTCACTCACACAAAGAATTTCTGTCCCTCAGCTTAGGTCTTAAGAATGATTTAGGAGAACATGACATAACCACATTGACTGGAAGCAACAGAAGTTATCAATCAGAACGACCCACTGGCATTGTAGAACAATTGCCTTGATAGTTTGAGGAGATTGTAGACATGACTAGTCCTAAAGAACTACTTTACACAAGGTGTGGAACCTGTGGGAGGTGTTGGGTGACCAGGTTGAGTGCCAGTATTGGAAATGTTCAGGATTAAGGATGCTTGCTACTACCACTGCTACTCTCAGATGGTACAGACAAGAAGCAGGAATGGGGTCAAAGCATGCACAGGTGAGAGCTGATGCATGGGGCCAGAGATATGGCTCATCCTAAGGGTCAGTGAAGAAATGTTGGTAGAGGAGAGCCCTGAATTTGTCCTGTGTATCACACAAAATCAGTATTTCAACACCATTCTGGTGGTGCAATTTTACACAAAACAGTTCATTACAAAATAACTACTGCCCTAGCCAGTGGAGTGATCAATTTATCAGACTACCTTTCTACAAAAGAAACCCAGATACAGGATCTAGGATCACCTTGCAGGCATCTGGTTGACCCAACACATGAAGCAAATGTTTGGCTGTCATCCCAAAGAATAAAGTCTAAAACTAGGGCCCATGAAGGGCCTGGTCTTTGAGGTACTCTGACTAGATAGCCCTGCCAGCCTTACCAGTCCCAGACAGCCTCAGACACTAGAGGAATACTTAAAAAAAACTTGAAGTAGGCATATCTGGCACTTGGGACTCACATAGGACAATTCCATGCTGAAGATAGCTAGATATTTTCAAATGAGTCAAGGCAATGTGTCGCATTTCCTGGAATGCAGGGCCCAGGGCAAGGGCTTGCTTGGGTCTAAATGTAATACTGCTTGCAGGAAAATCTTAAAACTTTTCAATTACTAATGTGAACTTTGGCTATATATACAAAGCTCTGAACTCCCAATTTACCATTTTCTTACTCAAAATTTCCCTGAAAAAAAACAACAACCAAGCCCACTTTTCTTATCAATATCTATATCAGCCAGAAAAGCAGAGCCATTAGTAGTCTTATATTAGTAAGCTATAAACCCCTCTGAAATGTGGCAGTAGCTGGGGAAGTGATAGTCCAGAATGAGGATTAGAAGGAGCAGAGAAACAGTCACTGACTAGTACTCCTGAAGCACTGGTATAGGTGAACAAATAACTTTCAGGGGAAAACTGATAAGCCAGACATGGCCAGCAACCACCATGGAACCATGAAGGGGGAGCACTGAAGAAGACTATGAGAACCCGCTGTCTCTGGGCGACCACAATGTCTGTGGGCCTGTGTCCAAGCATCAGTAATGTTTTTCTGGCTGCTATTAGTCGTTAGGGATATAAGTCGGGAAGACAAGCTGAACACAGAGTGGAGATGGGGGACAAGCTAAGACTGACCAAGTAACCCTGAAGCTATGCAGCATCTTATTTAACCACAATGACCTTCTGAGAATAATGTTCCCACTTTAGCTTTGCCTTCAAAATGCTGTGAAAGTTTCTCTTTGGCCAGTTCTAACCGAGAGATATAAAATAATATTCTGGTAAATGAAGTGCCTGGCTTAAGATGTCAACATAACACAATACAACACACTTGGTTCAGGGCTAAAGCAAATTATTTATGATATTTTTCTCTATTTCTTCTAGATGTTGCTTTTTGCTGACTCTTTTTGGAGTCTTAAGCAACTTTAAGCTCATATCATTTACTTCTATGGGGACAAAGAGAGTTGATCTCCCTCAAAAACCTCAAGAAAATTGTCTGATTGGTTGATAAGTATATCTCTAAACAAGTCATGGTGTGGGATGATATATTCTGTTTCCTGTATGACAATCAGTACCTGCTGCTGAAGCTATTGATGAGGTCAATCTTATCCAAGCTTCAGGGCTACACAGTATACTTGTTCAGACAGCTCAATATTGTCCATGTGAATTGTGCTCTGACCCAGTAGGCTGAGGGTATGAGTGGTACTGAGCTTATTACACAAACTGAAGAAAAGTTTTCAGTTCTGATGAGAGAGCATTCTTCATATTCAAAGGACAGATATAGTACCATGCAAAATTATTGTAAACAAACAAACAAACAAAGCACATATGTGTATATCCTGATGAAATTTGGGGCTCCAAGAACAGAAATAAAATGTTTAAAATGTCTATGAAGGGAATTATAAGTGGCCTACACAGTGATGAAAATTAGGTTATCATCAGACGTTCAAACAACTATACTGAATATTAGAACCCAATGGAAAACAACCTTAAAAGTTTGGGGAATTTTAAAAACAACACCAAACTAAAATTCAGGTATGCAATATAAAGATGTCTTTGGATATGCAAATGCTAAGAAAATCACCACCTGTCATTCTACTCAGAAATAATTACTCCAGGATGTACTCCTGCACAACGAAATGAATATGGGATAAATGATACTGTGCTGAGTAAAGAACTTAGTTAAAAATAAGTAATTATTGATACAGAAAGCTAAAAAAAAGATTTTTTTATAATAATCTCAACCCAAAATCTCAGAACTTGTGTTAGACAACATTCAGAGAACAGATGGGTTATTCTATAAATGGATAGGTGTGTTACTTTCAGTAGGACTTGATAAAATGAAATGGCAGAGATATTGTATCTTGAGTAGGCATTGAATATTTTTCAACTACAATTTCCATACATTTATCCATTTTCCCTAACAAAGCCTTGGTTAAAGTGGAATTCCTTAATCTAACTGTGTTATGCAGTGGTTGCCTACATGGCTGGTTAAAAGATGAGGTTAACTAAGGAGGTATAGAGTGATATGTATGCAAGGGAGCTCTATAATTTATTATTAGTACTATATCCCTTCTTAATTCATTAGTAATTAGCTAGCATTTTATTAGATAGTGAATGTTCCTTTCAATTTTCTAGAGTTGGGTATTGCTAAGATTTAGAGTGGAATTAACTTGGATAATTTTATTCCAATAAAAGATTGGCCTTTTCCCCCATTTTCTTTCTACTATTATCTAATAGAACAAGTTTACAATCAAGTGGAAAAATATGGTATGTGTACATGAAATGAGACATAAAAATACAAAACCGGGCATAAAAGTAGTTAAGAGAATGTTACCAAGTGTGTTACAGAGATGGGCACTTGCAAATTGAAATTACAGTTCCCCTTTTATTCTATTAGCAGTCATGATTTGTGAGTCTTAGCAAATGTTGACTTGGAAAGTATATCGAGACTAGGATAGAATAAATATTATTCACTTCATGCCCCTCCTTCCCTCTATGAATATTTAAACAAGATAATTTTATGCACCTAAAATGGACAACACTGACTCATTTCTCTATCAGGAAGTTTCACATATCTTGTAGTTTTGTCTGCATTAGGTCACAATAGCTTTCTAGTTGCCTCAAACAAGGCTTTTACCAGGATATATTATAGCTTCAACAAAAGCAGGAAAAGTCTTCAATGTCTAATTTAAGAGTATTTTATGTTTGTAGTTAGTGTTCCCTATGGTATATTCAATAAAACTAGCCAATCAACCATCTACTTAAAAAATAAATAAATAAAGGAAAGAAGAGAAAACACATACACACAAAAGACCATTCATTTGTACAAATTTCTTCAATAAAATATTTTCACATGGAGGC
>NW_017732073.1:101388-159253 GCF_001890085.2 Hipposideros armiger | reverse complement strand
ACAACAAACTCTGGTGGAAGGAAACCTAGAAAGGTACCTCAATTTATCTCAGAACCGCGAAGCAGCTAGTTATGTATTTCACACTCAGAAAACGTACACGCAAAAAAAGTGTTCATTTAACCTTGGTGTTTCTCTTCCTGTTATCTGTTACTATGCAACAAACCAACCCAACATAGTAACTTAAAGAAATAGTGGTGTATTTCTTCTCATAAGTCTGTGTGTTGGATGGGTGCTCAGCTGGGTGCTTCCTCTGATGACCTCACTTGGAGCACCTTTTCACCTGTGTACATCTGGAGGCTTGGTCAGGGCTGGGAGCCCCAGGCAACATCCAGAGCCTTGCTGCTGGCGGTTGGCTGGCTTTCCTCTTTTTCCGCATGGTCTCTCACCATTTAAGCCATTGTGAAGCAAGCATTCTGGTAAGCTGGAGAATCTGCTGAGGCCTAGAATTTGGACCTCATACAATATCACCTGCCACAGTCTATTAGTCAAAACCAGTTTCAAGTTCAGTCCAGATTCAAGGGGTGGGTAAGTAGACTCCATCTTTTCATGGAAGGAGCTACACAATATTTGGCAATGTGTTTTAGTTCAATACACAGTGCCTCTCTTCGTCTCTCTCTTTCATTGCCATTTGCATATTAACACATAAAGAAGGATGACTTTAGTCTAATGCAGGGTCAGCCAATTTTTTGTATAAAAGGTTAGACAGTAAATATCTCAAATTTGAAGAAGCCTTAAATTCCCTGTACAACTATTCAAATCTACTGTTATAGTGTGAAAGCAGTTGTAGACAATACATAAAATAATTGGTTATCTGTGTTACAATAAGAGTTTATTTATAAAAGACAGTGGTTGTATTTGGTACATGGGTCGTTTGCTGAACCTTGGTATTATGGGTTAAATTGGATTCCCCTCCACCTAGAAAAAGTAGTCTTAACCCCCAGGACCTCAGAATGTAACATAAGTTGGAAATAGAGTAGTTGCAGATGCAATTAGTTAAGATGAGGTCATACTGAATAGGTGGGCTTCTAATTCAATATATATGGCATCCTTATAAGAAGATGGCAGTGTACAGACACAGACACAGGAGAACACCATGCAATAATAAAGGCAGAACTTGTAGTTATATAGCTGCAAGCCAAGAAATGCCTAAGATTGCTAGCAAACCACCAAAAGGTAGGAGGAGTTAAGAAAAGATTTCTCTAGAGATGTCAGAGGGAGCATGGCCTTGCTGACACCTTAATTCAGACTTCTAGCCTCCAAAATTATGAGAAAATAAATTCCTGTTGCTTCAAGCCACCCAGTTTATGAGACTTAGCTTTGGCAGTGCTAGGGGAGTAATGTAACTGGTCTTGTGGGAAATGTTGATGGACTGCAAATTTTATCCTTTTTTCTGCTTTTCTCTCTTTATTTTATTTTCTGGTTTGCTTATGAATCCTAGGCAATACTTAGCCTCCTAAAAACACAGTGAACCAGAAGCTTTGAACTTTTCCTTCTTTGACATAAAAATTGACAGCCCATTGCAGGCATTTACTAGTTGATGGTATCCAATAAGATCAAATTATTTCTATTAGGCGTTCATAAGTGGAACTTAATAGGACAGTCTGCCCTTCCTACCTAACATTTGCATTTCAATAAAAATTTTGAGTTCATTTATTTAAAAATGTTTCTCAAGTTATTAATTTTCAGCAGCAGTATTTGTATGTTTTTTTTTAATGGATAACAAAATCTTGTCTGGTACCTCAACACATAAAATAGTGAGCCTGGCATGGCTGAAGTTGGTATGGGAAGGCCGGAGCTTCACTTCTTAACTTTCTTCCTGACATGTGTTTTCTCATCTCATTGAAAACTTGTCAATGAACCTCAGAAACGTATTGAACAGAACTGAAAACCAATGAAAAGAAAGAAGAGTGTTTTTATTTTATTTTAATAATTAATTAGATGTCATGTATATCCATTCTTTTCTCTAGGGAAAGAGGCTAATTTTAACAATGTTTGTCCATGTGCCAAGAGGCAGAATTGGAAAAGGTTCTCCAACAGTAGTCATGTTCCTGGCAGCAGCAACAAAGTAATGTTGTGGTTAAAAACTTAGTTTATTGTTTCAACTACTGGCAATATTTTCTCCTTGGAATGTACTCAATTGCTAAGCATTTTTTTTAAATGTAGACATGCTTTTCTTAATCAAGGTCCTACAGGATGTTATACAGAGCCATAAGTATAATGCATTTAGAATAAATAAATCTATTCTGCTTAATTATATTAGAATACATTCAGCCAGATAAGCTAATACTAATGATGTCACATATTTTTACCTACAAATAGATTATTTATGAAATACAAATTTATTTCACTATATAATTTGCTATTTGCCCTAAGCAAGAATGGAAAAAATGCAGGCAATGTCAAAAGAGACTGAAGTTTTTTAAACAATCATTGTATGCTTCCTTTCATGGTGGAAGTCATGCCTTTTTTTCAGAGATCTTTGCTTTCATACAGTTGAATTACTCCTTGACTACCAACCTGGTTTAATTTTTCTCACTCATTTATCTAGCTTATTTCTCTGCCATTGTCTTGTTTTCCTTCTTTTTTTCTAATATTTTGTTTTGCAAATTTATTAAATAATCCTTTATTGAGCAGGAGCTTAAGAAACCAGAGAAAACATTTTTAATGTTACATAATTTAGGCATGAAATTGCGTGCAGATATACAAACATCTGTAAAATGTCTTCTAAGGCATATTAATTAACAAAAACCAACTCTGTTTTAAACAAGATAATTGGAGAGAGGGCAAAGGAGAAAGAGGACATAAATGAGTTCAATTTACAGTTAAAACAAAACAAGTCAAAAATGCTATAACTTGGATTTTATTAAAAACATTCTATGAATGTCTACTAAAGTACAAAAAAACACATTTTTATTTGTTAAGATATACAAAAGTCATGTAAATTACACTGTTTTAATACTTTGATTGTTTTTGCTTCTCAGGTGAGCTCTCTTTTTTTTTAAGAAAATTGGGAAAATCTCACACAGTCTTGCACTACCTGCTAGCTCATTGCCTTCAAGATTGCAGGCTTTCCTGACATCCACATAGTAAGCCCACAATGCTCTCAGGACTATCCCAAACAGATGTGTGCAAGGTAGTTGGGATAACAAACCATCTATGTGTTGGTTCTCTTCCCCCAAATTTCATCCTGCTCATACCTCCATGTACCTGTGAGCTCCCCTAAGGGAAACATTTAGATTGGTCTAGTGCCAAAAATTAAGTGAGAGATGTCTGGCTCTAAATCCAGTGGACTTCAACACCCAATCCTAATACTGAAGTGGTTTACAGCCCTCCTCTTCCTCTTCCTCTCTGTTTCAGTTAATAAAATGCCTTGGGAATAAGCCAAAGAACTCTATTGTTCTCTAAATGACCTAAGAAGCATTTTCCCCCCTATAGGGATAAGATTTCTATTGTCAGGATTCTGAGAAAAATCAACATACACATTTCTTGAAATCCAGGAAATGGGACAACAATGAGCTTTTCCTATATTGATTATCATAGAATAGTATTGTTATTACCTATTGAGGCTCTACATCCATTTTCAATTATTCTAATATCTTCTTAAATTCCTTCTCTATGATTTTCCTTTCCCATAATATTGCACATGAGACCACCCTTACTCTGTCTCTCTCAAATTGGAATCCCCATATGGTTATAACAACTCAGTTTTGTTTGGGACCAAAGAATGCAACCCCATGTTGTGGTAGGTGTAATTTGACCTCTTGTGTTCCTATATTTTTCCAAAATAATACAAATAGAATCCAATTTTTATAAAATATTGACAATTTATGTCATTAGTGCCATTGCCATTCATAAAATGTATAGCATTCTGTATTGAAAATATTATTTTTGCATTGTTAAATCATAGCAAAACATTTGTAAATAGTCCTAAACCCATTCAATCTGCTTGTCTTCACTCAAAGTATAAACATGATATGTAGTATTTCTTTTTTTCTTTTTTAATTTATGAATAACACATTCTCTGGAACATACAAAAATAAAATTGAATTGAAACTGGTCTTCTATTTTTTTCCTAAAAATAACAGCTGTGTTTACATGCGTGTTACATGACATTAAGTTGGCTCTGACTCCTATAGACTCTGTGAATGAGTAATGTTCACAATGTCCTGTCCTCAACAGCCCTGCTCAGCTCCTGTAGACTCATGCCTGTGGCTTCATTATGGAGTCAGTCCATCTCATGTTTGGTCTTCCTCTTTTTCTGCTGCCTTCTATTTTTCTCAGCATTATTATTATTATTGTTATTATTATTATTATTATTATTATTATTATTATTATTATTATTTTACTAAGAACTCTGCCTGCCTTCTCATGATATACCCAGAGTAGAACACAGCTTCCATTTTGTCATTTGTGCCTCCAGCAATGTTTTAGGAGTAATTTTCTCTAGTACCCATTTGTTTGTCTTCTTGGTGGTCCAGGGTTTCTGAAGAGCTATCCTCCAACATAATATTTCAAATGAATCAATGATTTTCCTATCAGCCTTATTCACTGTTGAACTTTGGCGTCAGTACCTAGTAATTGGGAATACAAGAGTGTGTATGATCTTAGCCTTGGTCTTTAATGACACATCTTTGCTGTTGATGGTTTTTCCTAATCTTCCATTGCTGCCCTCCAAGCCTCTACCTTCTCTTGATTTCTTGGCTACAGTCTTCATTTAATTAAAGAATTGACCAAGAAAAGCAAAATCTGTTAATAATTTCAATGTCTTTATTGTCTATGTTAAAGTTGCATATTTATTCTGTAGTTATATGTGTGTGTGTGTGTGTGTGTGTGTGTGTGTATATATATATATATATATATATATATATATATATATATATATATTCTTCTTGATGTTCAGATGCAGTCCTACTTTGACACTCCCTTCATTCGGTTTCATAAGAAGTCATTTCAAATCATTGCCACTTTCTGCCAGTTAGGTGGTGTCATCTACATATCTTAATTATTCTTTTCCCTACCGATTTTCACTCCTCCTTCCTCTGAATTTAGCCCAGTTTTTCATATAGTTCATTTCATTTTTGCAAGTAATGTAGCTCTTTGATGCTATAAATGCATGAAATACATTAAAGAAAACTAATTGAATTTTTAGAGACCACTTGTAAGGCTCAGATCAGGTATTTTTCATCTCAGATAAACAGGGGGTGCTGAGCTAGAAAAGAAATCAGGATGAAACATAGTAATGAAAATCTTTGAGTTTTAAAGGATACATATTATTTTATTTTTAAGGAAGTAAGAAAAAGATTTTGAAACACAGTTAATTAGAATGCAGACAAATCTTATCAAAAGGAATACTAAAATGTTACAAAGTAAAAATAGTAACTTCTACAACTCTAGAAACGGGAGCTAGAAGGAATGAATTCTTTTTATAGAGCACTGTAATGTTATCCTCTGGAGACTGTAGTGGCAATTATTCTTTTATCTTTTAAAATCCCCTAAGTGACTTTCTAGAAGTATGAAAACTTGATATCCTAAACAACTGTCCCAATAATAATAACTAACAAAGCTGGATTAAAAATAATAATAATAACAAAACTATTATTAAATTCTCAGAAATGAAGTTTTCTGGAGCTATAGAATGAAGAGGATGCAATCTTGCCCTGTATATACCTTTGGGCCTATGGGCTTCTAAAATTTGGTGACGTTGAAATACAGTTTTGGTGGATATGCAAGGTTGTGAGGAACTAGAGAAAAAAGCCTATATTCATTATGAAGATAAAAGACAAACAGAAGATTTCCTTCTAAAACTGGCCCTCAAAGGGCTGTAGTTTCACTGAAAGAATAAACTAGAGTGAAAGCCAAGTCACTCTGAACCTGGAAAATCCAGGAAACTATGGACAGAAATAAGTATGTTTACTATTTAACTTGCAAATGAGTAAAACAAATAAAACCCCAATTTAAAAGAAAGTAAGTGGAAAAAAAAACACAGAAAAATGTTAAATAGAAAGCCCAAAATTTGATAAGACTAAATCCATATATTCTAGAAATTACAATAAATATAAAGAGGCTAAAACTGCCAGTAGCGGGCCAGCCGAGTGGCGTGATGGTTAAGAACTGGCTTGGGATGCCAGAGGCCCCCGGTTCGGATCCCACATATGAGGGCCAGTGACACTGCCCTCCACAGCTAAGATGCTGAAAAACAGCTCAACCTGGAGCTGGGCTGCTGTGAGTCGCCAGCGACGGCGTAGACTGCAGCCCCTGTGGCAGTGGGTTGCCGCGGGCTACCGTGTCTAGTCAGCAGCCAGCATGTGTAGCCAGCAGCCACAATGAGTGGCCGTCCAGAAGCCAGCGACTGATCTGCCTCGCCCAGGAAGAGCGCAATGATGGTGCCAACTTGGGCCAGTGAAGCAACGTCCTCCACAACTAGACTGAAGAACAAAATGACAGCAACTTGTCTGTTCCCCTTCCCCCAATTCCCCAGTGCTGTTCCCTTCCCCCCAATACACCAATAAAAATCTTAAAAAAAACAACAACAACTGCCAGTAGCAGTGAAAATTGTCAGAAAAGACTACTACATACTGTTTACAGCTACCTGGCTCATAAGGGGAAAAAATTGAGTAAAAGACATGACTTAAATAGAAAAATATACAAAATAAAACTAACCAAATGAAACCTGGTATAACCATATTAATATCAGGTGAAATAGGATTTATGGCTAAAGCATTATAAGGAACTAAGAGTACAAGTACATAATGATAAAAGCTTTAGATCATAATGAGATATAGTCATCTAAATTTAAGTGAACTTTTTATAGCCTGAGTAAGAAAAATTTAACTAGGGTACAAGGAAATAATTGAGAAATTTACCATCAAGTTAACAGATTTTATTTTATAGAGATATCTATATCTATCTAACTACATTTATAATTATACATATATGTCATATATATATACATTCACAAACACACCTATATGATATGTGATACATATGGTCACATCATATATATGTATACACATATTTTATCATATATGTCTATAATAACAATATATAATTGTATGAATACAATTGCATGAATACAAATATCTCATTAATTTTTTAAAATATTTGGTATATACAAATATTCTTTGATCAGAGTGCATGTGAGTTAAAAATGAACACCAAAAAGAAAACAAGAAGAAAACATTTTTATAGAGGAAAAATATATTTAGATAATTTACAGGGCAAAGATTTAAGATTAGGAAAACATATGAAACTGGACCATAAAGAAATTGTTACACGGATAAGTGCCAGATTCATGACTTTAGTCATTGTTTCTTCCAGTTTCATTTCATACAACAGTCCATTTTTCTAGGCTGATGTGTTTTGTTCCCTCTGTTTTCTCTACCATTTTCTCAAACACACTTCATGTATCCATGAAAATAATGTTCACACACACACATAAGTGCACTCTAATAGAGGAATATATTATATTTTATACATTACATTATGTTATAGTTTATTACATAATATTTGGATTATATATTGCATATAATGTATTATGTTTACATGATTATATATTATAAATTATATAACAACATATTACACATAACTATATACACACATACATATATATATATATATATATATATATATATAAGTGTTTATGTCACAAGTTCTATATTCCATATTGTGTATATGTACCATTATCATATATTATATAGTCTTTCTAGAAAAATTTGAGCTAGAGGTTTAATAAAAGCTGTTATGTGAGATTAAATAACATATGTATGCAATTACGGAGAGTTATGCTCTTACCTCAATTATTACAGCAGTAATTATGCTTTTAGTGGTTAGCACACTCATGGTTATCATATCTCTCTCACTCTTTGTCTTATTTACAAAAGATTTGAGATTGCTTATAAAAATAAGTACAACACTAAAGGATAAGGTAAATAAAGAAGGGGCCTGCATAAAGGATGGAACATAGGAAAGCCAAGTACAAACTGAATATGCAGAAATGTTTTCTTAATGCTCAATATATTACTGGAATTTGACCACAAATTTGTGCCGTGGCTTACAAAGACAAAAAGGGAAATTCAACCAGTGTTCATAAAATAGAAATAAACCTATTTTGGGACACATAGGTTGTTCTCTCATTTTGAGAACAGAGATAGTAGTCTAATAATGCTATGCCAATATGCTCAAAACATATTTAAATTATATTCAAATATCAGTCTAATGAGAAAGCTAATCAATTTGTTTGTGCTTTTCTGTAGAGGGTAGGGCGTAAGAGTGGCTCTCATCAAACCACAGAACAACATTTATTTTATTCCTAACAAAAATTCCAGAGTGCCTGTGGCTGTAATCCAAAAAGAAAAGACGATCTACCTGCTCCTGAGGGTTCTGTGGGGCGTTGGTCACAGAGTGGAGTGCCATGGGTGATGAAGTGCAGGAGACAAATATTATTTACATAGACATTTAAAGAATCTAAATTTACATAAATGTTTACTTTTCTTCATATTTAGGATAAGAGTTATCAGCAACATCCTCATTCTAATTGTATTCCACATGGTCACATGTAAAGATATTCTGAAGGAAGTGCACATGGTCCCTACATGCCCAGAGCCAACAGCACTGCACTCACACACCAGCCACTGTCGGCAAATAGTGCACATCTTTCTGTGTGTGATAGCTGTTTACATAGAGTTATAGATGATATTACATAATAATAATCAAAACCAGTTAATTGTATCTCACTGCATTTCAGACTGAATCCATTCTGAACATAAGAGGAAAATAGTATGTAGTAGAATCTAAACCATAATATTTTTAAATGGTTATAGAAGGTAGCTTAATAATTTTAAATAGTAAAAAAGTAAATATTTTGATTTAGATTGTGAAAGCGCTGATATCATAAAAACGTGTGCTATTATTTGACAAACTTAATGAATAAAGCCTGTGCCAGGTTGCCGGAGGATTGCTGGAAGATGCCAGTGAACACCTGCCCAATTAACCCCTGACCCACAATAATACATTCTACAAATACCTTGGATGCCTGAAGAGAAAGATCCCTGTGTTTTTATGGTCCCAATTTTAGCTTCAATCTCACTCACCAGTCCACATTTCCTTCCACCTCAGTTACATTTTCTTGGAAACGAGGCTCCACCTTGGATGGTAGCCTTTGTTATAAGCAAAGTGTCAAACCACTGGCTTCTGCACATGTCAACACTGCCATAATTTGAACCAACCATAACACTTATATATTCTTGTAAAGAAACATATATTATTGTAAAAAACATCTATATCCCCATCTATATTCTTGTAAAAAACATATTTTGAATAAAAAGGAACTGTCATTGGTTGACTGATCAAACCCTGCACTATACTTTTTTCCACACTTTTAAGAAGTGTAGTCTGAGTAATCCTTGTGATTTAGCCATATTAAAAAATTATCTCTCCATTCAAGAGCTCCACTGACTGAAGTGTGTGCGTGTGTGTGTGTGTGTGTGTGTGTGTGTGTGTTTGTGTGTGTGTATTTGAAATCTCTCCAAGTTTTTTCCCTTCCTGATTTTCTGTAGTCAAAATTGTATTTTTTTTTCCAACTCATTGACCCCATACTCTTGCAATCTTTGCTTGGAATCATAGAAACTTTTTCTTTTTTAATGCCTTTCTTCCTATACTTCAGAGCACATGGCTGACTTTTTCTAGAGGATCATTGCAAGCAGTTTTCCATCATTAAATGTAGCAAGTCCATTTAATCTTTATTACATTATCAGATATCTCTTCTAGGGTAGTTATCTAAATCTTTCAGTTGGTTTCACCAGCGAACAAACCAGGTTGATTCACATCAGCCTATGCTAGGGGGAAAATACTGGTGCAATCAATTTGCTTGGTTTAATGCTCTGTTTTCAAAGCTGGTATTGCAGACATTTATAAAATTACTGTATTCAGTCCCCACCCCCATTCTCATTTTAAATCTTGATGCTATTTTGGTTTGTTTAAAAAGTGCATTGTTCATAAAATCTCTTATGTGTTGGACAAATTGTTGTATTATACTGTGGCGAATGGATAAAGCTCAAGCAAATGTTCTATCTTTGACATGCTTTGGTCTCATTTAAATAGAAGAGGATAAATCCAATCAAGATGTTACCCTTTTCAAGTTCTGGAACTCTTAGGTCTGAAGTTTATTTACATACCCGTTCATTTGGTAGTATGTTTTCTTTTGCTACATGTATATTACATATCAAATATAGTAATGCCAGAAACCACTGAGGATGAATGCTAACTAATGAACATAATAAAAGTAACAAATACATATCTTAGATTAGTGATGAAGAGAAAAATGGTAATCAAGATAGATTAATGAGATGAATGATAATTCTCTTTTGGAAAGAATGAATTTTCATTTCCAGCAAGTGAAGAGGATATGCCTACTGAGAAATAAATAAGAAAAATCACACACAAAATTTGAGTATGAGGAATATTTGTTCTTATCAGATAATGAACTAGATCTTAGTGATGTGAATAATCATGATCCTATTACTCATGCAAAGAAAACAAAAGGAGAGATGAAAATAGGCCCATCAAATCGCTTCCTTGTGAAAACAGGAATCCATAAATTCATAAGGAGAATAAAAATAGAAAAATCTAAAGGTAAAGGAAATGAATGGAACCTATAACAATGTTTGGAGAGAAAGATTGATATTTTTTAAAAGTTTTATTATTATTGGCATCTGATATAAAACGGGTATGATTAAGGAACTCTTTCACAGTTTAGTTCAAATCTGTAATACTAATCTCATAATAAATTGTGATGAGAGTTTCAAAAAAGCTTGTTAAATGAACCGATTACTAATATTTCATTCTTCAATGCATCTACTAATCTTTTTTGCAAAATTTATTGGATATATGTCTAATTTACTAAAATTGAGACTTTTTAAATCTAAGAAAGTGTTGAGTTAGCATATTTTTGAGAGTGAACATATGCTATTTAAAAATAAAATTCAAAAAATGTGTGCATCAATATGAATAAAAATAAATGTCAAGTGTGCGACGAGACAGAAAAGAGAGGCTAATTTTCCTCTGTTTTCGAGAAAGATGGGAGAAATTATTACTATTTATATGCACCGAAACCATATGCTGCCGTTATTGGATTCTGTTCCTGAAAGATAGTGCGAAAATAAATCAAGCATTTGCTTAAACATTAAGAAGGTGGACATCAAAAAGTTCAGCAAATATATAGCTAAGATTTCAAGGCTCTGTTAAATTTAGAATGTTGAAGAGTTTGGGAAGATTAAAACTAGTCTTGCAAGGCTCCAGCTCCAATTCAACTGTTGCCTATGTTTAGCCTCAAGCAAAAGCTGAAATGTTTAGCCTCAAGCAAAAGCTGAAAGACCATTTTCTAAGATTTAGGGGAGAGAAGAGTATTTGGTGGGCATTCATGGAGTGCGGCCCAGCTTGTTGGCCTGCTCCTTTACTCAAAACAAAGTTCAAAGTTAAGGCAGAAATCCTCCCCTTGAGGCAGAGCTCCAAGTCAGACTTCACATTTAAGGAAGAGATGGGACTGGGATAAAAAGAACAACCAACAAACTTACCTGCCAGGCAGGAGAGAAAATCAACAGCCATTAGTACTAATCAGCTTAGGTCTTTCTTTTTAAAAAATAAATGGGCCTAGGTTTGTTCTTTGAAGAAAACTCCCAGAACAAATGAGAATGACTGTAATGACCAAAAAAAAAAACCACAGGAAAGTGAGAAAACATAAATGAAAGGGAATTATATATATATATATATATATATATATATATATATATATATATATATATTTAAATTCATGCTATCAGCAAGATAATGTTTTCAAAACTAAGGCCTGTAAGATGAAAATGAGACAGTCTCCAGATTGTGGATTAAAAGAAAATATGAGAACTGAAAATTTAGAGGCCTTGAGGATAAATTCAGAAGGTCTAACATCATCTAAAAGAGTGTCAAGGGAGACCACAGAAATAATAGAGGTTTAGTATTCAACAAGGATTTACTATTAGAAAATTTTCTGAGAACTGTGCATAGAAACTAATATTCAAATTTCATGGACCCTCAAATTCTAAGCAGGATTCATGTAAGCATTTATTTAACAGAATGCATATCATGTCAACTACATCAAGCTTTTCCAGGAGCTGAGCATATCATCTATACATAAAATAAAACTAAACCTATGAAAAGTCCTTTTAAAACTTCAAAACAAGGGAAAAAAGTCTTTAAAGTGTCTGGTGGGGAAAAGCACCTGCAAAGACACAAGTATCCATAATGGTATTAGATTTTCCATCAGCAGACTGGGTGTCTGCAAAAAAAAATTGCAGTGAAGATTTTAGAGTTCTGAGGTCACAAGGAGATTCTGGGAATCCAGAGAGAGAGATGCCAGAAGCCACTGCCGACATTGAGAGCTCATGTTTTATATCTGGGAATAAAATTGAAGCAGGTAGAAGACAAATATTTGTCACACTGAGTTGGTGAATTTTGCTAGGTGGTATGTGAGCTTTGTCTGGGCTAAGTGCATGAAGATTCTCACTGTGCTTTCCTTCAAAAGGAGATAAAACGTAAGACATCTAAACCACATTAAAGACTTTAATATATGAGAAGCAAAAAGTGTCTTTAGCTGATATTCAAAGCCCTCCATAATTTGACCTCTATTTATTGTTTCAAATGGTTAAGTTTTTCAAACAATATTTAGTTTCCAAAGAGTGTCACACTCTCTCACTTTTCCATGTCTTTGTGCATTATGTTCCCTTTTCTTTCTACTCTTTTACCACTTCTCAATTTAACATTCATTTAAAATGTCATCTTCCCTGAGAAGACTTCTGTGATGATACTGATTTAAGTCAGGTGCTTTCCTCTGTGCTTCCACGGCACTTGATATATATTTCTATCCGAGGGCAGGAAACACTATTTTGGATCATTTGAGGGCAGTCTGTACCATGTACATGTCCACAATTATAGTAATTAGAAAATTCCTTGGGATTAGAAGATTCCAAATAAGTGCTTAAGTGAGTGAATGGGTAAGAAGGGGTTGGCCTATTATTTGGGGCTGATGGATAACTGAGAAAGTGTAATATAAACATCAATATCTTAAACTAGTTTCTATCCAGTTAAGATTTCTTCATATTCTACAATGCTTGGAAGTTTTAAACTAGGGGGGTTGAGAAGACAAAAACAGATTTTTTTTAAAATAGTGATTGAGCTCACGTTACATAACTTCAGCACAACTGTGTAAGATGAATAATGGGTACAATTATTTGGGTTCTGATACCAACAACCAGTTTTGCCTCAACCCAGGAAATACTCAGAACACTTAGTTGGTGTCTTGGTTCTGTTTGATTTGGATTCTCCTTCTTTCAGGTTTAATTGATTCCCTACTATCTGAAATGCATTTTTTCTGTTCCACCAGATCAGCACTGGTGATTTCAAGGTTCTCATTTTTATTTGCAGACCATTCCCTTCCTTTTACAATCTAATTGCTTAAAGTTTGTTTTAATTATTTGGCTTAAAGTTAATTGATTTCTAAAAAGGAGAGCATTTTCCATAATGCAAATTTTTGAGATTCTAGTCTTATTGCAACAATTTGCATCTCTGTTTTCTGTGTTCTAAGGTCTTTCCAAAACAGTTGAGCCATTTGGCCCAAGTCTCACATTCTCAGGACACCAAATTGATGTGTTTGATTTCATTTCTAATACAAACTTTCTAATTATCTAGCAGATAACAAAATCCCATTGTACTTTGTCTTGTTTGTGTATATTCAATGCATAGTTATATTAAATGTAAACATTTAAAATATTCTGTGCATTTTCACTCCCTGTTTTAGTATGTCCTTAATTTTTAAGCTACCAGGAAGTTCTGAGAATTGAGCATGTACATGTTTTCTCAACCGCAAACAGACTCTCAATGTTCTTATATTTGTACTTCTGCCCAAAGCTATGTGATATGCTACTTTGAATAGAAGGAGAAAGTTGTATTTCACCCATTTGATTGGCAAAGATGACTTGCTATTTGGATTTGACTGAAAAAGTTTTGCTGTTGGATAATGTTGCTATATAATCTGTATAATTTCCTGAAATCATCCCATTTCAGGAGTAATGAAGGCTTTCTTGTTTGATCAATTTATACTCATAACATGTGGGCATCAAAAGTAGAATTGCTCATATATCTTTTGCTTACCTCTGTTGTCTGTCAAGAAAAATTAACTATACTTGGAAAAACAGAAGATAAGTATTGGAAAAACATTAATGAAGCTCAACACAGAGATGGTTTAATTGTTTTAGGTGGAGTTTCCAAATATATATATATATATATATATATATATATATATATATATATATATATATATATATATGAGGCCTGACAATTAACGTCATGAACTCATCCTAGAAAAAGTGCTGCATACCTCATTACTGAATATCACTACAGTCACCTTCAAAGTACTCTACTTGGGAAACTATACACTGATGCCAGCGCCTAGTCCACCCTTCCAAGCAATTTTGGAACTCTTTCTGGAATGGCCATCAGAGCTGTCATCATATTACCCCTGATGTCCTGAATGTCATCAAAATATCTTCCTTTCAATATTTTCTTTATCTTCAGGTAAAGAAAGAAGTCATTGGGGACCAGATCAGGTGAGTAGGGAGGGTGTTCCAATACAGTTATTTGTTTACTGGCTAAAAACTGCCTCCCAGACAGTGCTGTGTGAAAATTGAAGAAAATGAAGTAAATAAAAAGAAAACTCGCTCCTCTATCTCCAATTTCAATGCTATGCCACTGGATTCATTCTCACCTCCCCATTTCCATACTGTACCTCTCTTTTCTCCTCCATCCCCTGTATAAAACCAAAGTCTTGAACAGAGGTTCTTCTCCTTGGTCCTGCCACCATGCAGGCCAAGTTCTTTCCAGCCCCAAGCCACTTCTGCTTGTGAATGCTTGATTGTTGCTTTTAATCAAAGGAACTTAGATGGGTTTATTTTATTTATTTATTTACTTATTTTTATTTTGCCTTAAAACTTCTTAAACAATGGTCCAATAATTGTATGTTTCCTGCTTTTATCTATTTCTTGGTGGATTACTCATAGTATTGTTTATTTCTGAAGTTTAGTTTAATTTTCCTAAACTATGTCTTCTGTTTGATTACTATGTATATCTTTTTACCCTTCAAATCCAAATTTTTTATTTCAGGAAAATTTTCCCCTATCACATTTTGTCTACATATTTTATTGTTTTGTTTTCCTTTTTCAGAAACACAATTATACATGTGTTAGAATTTTTTTACCTATCTCATATTTATCATCATCTAATTTTTTTTTTAATATCGGCATTTTTTGTCCCTTAACATTTAGATGATTTCTTCAGGCTGATTGTTTATTTCTTTGTCATTTATATTATTTTGTGTAGTTGTTTCTTCTGATATGACTTTTTTCCCCATTTCTTTCCTAAACTACTAAATTCTATCAGCTCATTTATATTTATTGCTTATCTCTTCATCCTACCTTTGCTCTTTTCATATACCAGTGTATTTATATTTATAAATATAAATGGTATAACAGCTTGGTTCAAGGATACAAAGCAGGATAAGAAAAAGAAAAAAGCCTGTGGGGCAAATTCCCAAAGAAATCAGTCTCAAGCTTCTAATTGTTCTATTCCAGCGAGTCATATGACATGTTTAATTCCTCCAGCAATGAATGCAGTAAAATGTGTGAAATATTTTTACCAGAGAAGCTCATTGGAGACTAATTGTCTACGGTTTTTATTGGGAATTGGTCACATAAGCAGCCTTGGCCTAGCACATACTAAAATTCCAGATTCCTAGAGGAAAGCAGATGGTCAGCATAAACCATATTGCTTACACAAAGAGTATAAGCACAATGAGCTACTCCAGTTCTGGGGATGGTTGGAAGCCTCCCCAAATCCAACTACCTAGATGCCACCACACAGGCAGAGCTTTCTGAGGATTCCAGTCTTAGGCCTGCTATGTTTACTCTTTTCTTCAGAGATAAATGGCAAATGATCATGTATTTGTATTACTTTAGTACAATGATCACAATTAATTCAATCATTTAAATTGCATATATCACATCCCTTTCTTGACTAAATGTCTTTGAATGCATTGTTGAATTCCAAACAACTTTTATCTTATGACATATATTTGGTAGGGATTCAATAAGATTTCGTTGAGCGAGCGAATGAATAATTAAATAAAAAAATACATTTGATTACTATTTGTGTTAGAATAGATTTGCATTCTTGAGTTTTAAAGGAAAGAGTCGTTCTGTGAAGAAAACTGAGATTGATTCTGTATGGCTTTCCTAAAGATGTGAACTGGTTTGAAACAGTCAGAACTATCACTTAATATCACTTTCTAAAATTAAGAGCTGTCTCCAGATACAAGCCTGTTCCTCAGATACTGTGAGTGAGTGCAAACTCAGATAAGTGTTGAAATGGATGTTCTAGTTTCTGCATTGGCTGGAGTAGTTTGCCCTTAAAGTTAGTTTTGATGTGAAAAATTCATGACAACTTAGTGAATTCTAGTTTATCAGCATTACAGATGAGTTTGAAGGCAGAACAAGAAAAGGTCCTGATACAGTATGTATATGTAAGATAAATCTGCTAAAGATTTTTTTACCATATGGAGTATAAAAAATAATTCTGAAAAAAATTATTTTGAAGAAGCAATTGGTGAGCTATTTACTGAAATTCATGATAGGCAGTTTAAGAGTGGTAGAAATCAGTGAAAGGGTTGACTTCTTGAAGATGGTATTAGTTATCTATTACTACATAAAACAAAATCATTGGTTAAAAGCAAAAAGTGTTTATTATCTCACAGTTTATGTGGTTAAGAAGTTTGTTTGTGGCTTAGCTGATTGGTTCTTAGCTAGAGGTCTCTTTGGAAGTTGCACTTAAGATGTCATCTGGGCTGCAGTCATCTGCAAGCTTGACTGAGGCTAGACCACCCACTTCCAGAATGGCTCACTCATGTGGCTATTAGCAAGAGGTCTACTGGCAGGAGGCATTAGTTCTTTACAATGTGACTCTCCACAGGCCTGATCGAGTGTCTTTATGGCCTGCCTCTTGGATTCTCCCAAAAGGAGCAATTTAAGAGAGAAAGGAGCAATCCACAATGCATTTATGAATTAGTGTGAGAAGCTACACATTGTTATTTCTGCCAGATTAGACTTATTAGAATTGATTCACTAGGTCCAACCACTCTCACCACTATTGATAAAAGATAGCAGTGTATCTATTTACAGCTCCCATGATACTACGATAGTTTAATAGTAGAAATGTTGTCTACAATTGTCCATCAGTTTTAAAATCATCCAATTCTTGATTACTTTAAAATTTGAGAATCATAACCCTTCAATGAATTAATACTTATTTGCATATTTCCTAAATCATATACACATAAAATGTGACAAAATGTACCCATTAGCAGGGTAAAATGTAGAACACTTATTTTGATTTAAAAGATGCTGTCTCTCAATGAAACCTCTGGAATGCAAATCTAAAGAGAAATTGGAAATTATTTTCCTAAATTTTCCAATCCCTGATTCCAGAGCTTCAAAGGTAGGAAACCCTTGTAGATAACTAGCATAGCTTTACCAGGACTCTTAAAAATAATCCCACAAGGAAAGGAGAGTCTAGTTTAGTTCAGAGTCTAGTCTGGTTTAGACTCTCTTTTCAGGCTAACTCATTAGCCTAACAGTTTGACAGGAGAGACTTAGCTCTTTATAGCTCAGCTTACCCAGTACTGTGCTCTGCTAATTTTGAATGTAATCCCCAATTTGGAGAACCCTTGCGTACAAGCCTTGACACAGATCATCCAGGGCTCAATGCAGGTTATTAAAATGCCCATGGGATGAAACAGTTTCCCATTTCTATAATCTCACCATGTGGTCATGAAGGACAACAAAGGCAGTGGACTTTCTGGCTGTCTTTTAGAATCAAGACTCCACCTTCACCCTTGGATTGTGCAAGCCCCAGATTCTTCAACAATGTGGGAGGGATGGAGGAAGACAGATCCTGGACTTCTACAAATAATGCAAGTGAACTCTTTAGCATTAGAAATAGAAGAAATGTGAGCATATTTACAATCTAAATTGATGAAGTATATAGTTATAACATTACATCTTAACTGTTTGTCAGGTCATGTGATATGTAAATTATAATTATAAGATGAGCACTGTTTCAATGAGTAAAAACGTTTTTCAAGGTAGAAACAGAAATTTTTTAAAAACTGTAAGGAAGACAGGTTTTTGGTGAATGCAGCTGACTGTTTTCTTGTGTTAATCGTGTGTTGTCCTTAATTGTATTTTAGATGAGGAAGAGATTTAACATCTTTTTCCTTCTTTGTATTTAAAGGTCTGCATGACACATGTCATCACAAACTCAAGAAAGATAGTCAGTTATAAGTTAAGGCTCTAATATAATAAAAAAGGGAAAGGTTACAATTAAGAAAATCACTTCAAGTCACTATGGGGCCCATTCCTAATGATTATGTAACTGGTGCAACCTCTGAATTTTCTATTGATTTTTGCAGGTTATTGCAGGAGGTCTGCAGCATTAGGCAAACCTGTACCTGTATGAAATTGCTGAACCAGTTATGCTGTCTTAACAGTGCACCTAGTAAATTGAACAACTGCCAAACACTTTGGTTCCTAAGAAAAATTAATAATATTCTTTTTAGATTTGAGTCTTTGCACACAAATTAAACTGGAGGATTTAGGTCATTGCCTGATATTTCAGACTAGAAAAGAAAATTAAAAATAAAGATATCTTTTAAAAAAGGCAGTCTTCTGATTTTGATTCATGATGTTCTTACTTCAAGACTGGGCAATTTACCTCACCATGGTTACCAATGAAATTATTTATGCAACTCTCACATATAACAATGGCTCTCTTTGTAGTCTGTGGCTGAAAGACTTAGATGTCTCAAAGACTGATAAATACAAACCCTTCAATGCCCTTATTATCTTTGTCATCTCCAAAAAGCTCGGAGTGTGTATTAAGCATATATTCTTTGTTTTTATGTGTGCCTCTTTATTACACACAAAAACGTATCAACTACAACATGACTCCCTACAAAATCAACTATCCTGAAGATGTGAAACAGCTTTGACAGACACAGTGTTTTTATTCTCAAAACAGTCAGTAGGGAACAAAAAGCACTAACACAGCAACTATTTATAAGAAAATAATAATGCCAATACACTGTAAAACATTAGCATTAGATACTTATTCAACATAAAATAGTATAAGTTATGATTTCAGCAGTATAAGTCTTTCATTTCTATTTTCTGTGTGACCTATTGGGACTTACAGGTGCTCATCAGAGCCTAGCTCCCCTGTTTCCAGGGATCTGAAATTGTTTCAAGGAACAACGCTGCCCATCTAGATTCTCACTTGAAGTTCGGTGTGACTGTGTGACTAAACTCATCAATCAAACATGAGCGGGTGTGTCATGCGCCCCTTTGGATCTGGGCAGTTAGGCACAGGACACTTCAATCACACACTCTCTGTCTCCTTCCTGTTGGGAGATGTATCTGAGGCAGTATTTCAGCCTCTATCATGTAGAAGATGAAAATACTGTAAGAGAGATTGGAGCAACGAGGCACAGAATCCTGGCTCTCTGAAATGGTGAGCAGAAATTTCCTGACACTGTAAGCCTTTCACATAAGGGCTACCACAGAAAAGAGGAAAAGCAGCTCTTTTATTGTTCCTGTGCTTTTAGATCTCTATCACCGAAGCTTATCTGTCGTCCTAACTAAGGTACATGGGAAAGGTGCCTCTCTAAGCCTTGGTTTCCTCCTCATTGACAAAATAAGGGTACTGGACTAGATGGGCTATAAAATCTCATCCAAATATAATATTCTATGAAACTGACTATTTTATTTTATGGCTAATTGGTAAGAAGCTTGAAAACAAAACCTGGGAAAATTCATGTTAATGAAGCAATTGCTATTCAAATATGATGGGAAGAAACTAAGAATTTTAAAAAGCCAATGTAGATAAATATTTATATGGTGTTGACAGATTCTAGACCACTGAAACTCCTTTAACTAAACAGAAACAATCCTGTAGAGATTCCACAAGGAGACAGGCTTCAAATTATTACAAATCACCAACCTCCTCCTTGGTGCTATAGGAAATTGAACACGTGGTGTTATGCAGAGCTGATTGGAGAGAAATATAGAAATAGAAGTGTAGAGCTTATGCAATAATTTAAGAATTATTGGGAGAAGCTTTGGGAATTGTAGAAGGATAAAAGTGGATCAGAAGTGATGTGGCTTGTGCTTTTGATCCAAACACCCATATAGGGAAACCTATGATGACACTTACTAGTAATTATGTAACCTTGGGCAAATTCTCCACCTTTCCAAATCTCAGTTCTCTCATTGGTAAAATGGGTGTGAAAATAGAATCCACCTCAGAGTATTATTGTAAGGATGAAAAAAGACAATGTATGTAAAGCACTAAAGTTCCTGGCAATAATAAGAGCTTAATAAATGCTAGCTATTTTTATAAAAATAAATATTATTATTAGTAGTAGAAATATTGTCATTAAGTTGTAAGTACATTTTGTGCCCAAACATTGCAGAATGCAAACACCAAGTAAAACAAGCTTGCTATATTCAAAGGTTTTGCAATGGTCTTAATGAAACAAGACTCAGATGCGGAAAATTAACTCATGATTACGTAACAGATTTTATGCTACTTCATAGAAATTCAGTAAGTATTCTAAGGAAAGGGAGAAGTGTGAAACGGTATAGGCTTTGTGAGAAAAAAGGAAACACTGAAAGCATGTGCTATGGATAATAAAGACTTGAGGCTTACTATGTGTTGAATATTATTCTAAGTGCTTTAGTCACTTGGTTTACTTAATCCTGACAATAATCTTAAGGGTACACACTTTTATTATCTTTATTTTATAGATAAGCAAATTAAAAGACAGAGAACTTAAATAACTTGCCTAAAGTTAGAGGTAGTACATGATGGAAGCTGTATGGGAACTGTCAAACTGAAACAGGGCCAGGTCACCAAGGCACAAAAGTGGCACTGAGTTCTGAGAAAAGACAAACTAAAGAATGAAAAGGCCATGCCTTTTCTAAGTAGGGAAGGAAAATAAATAAAATCAAGAAAGAACACTTTGAGTACAACTCATGTCTTAATCAGAGAGGAAATAGATCTTAGTGAAGTAGTGGCTAAAATAGTTACAGGTATTCGCTTATGAAATCTTGCAAATTTACATACAGAAGAAGGTATTTTAATATATAAAGAAACGTGATTTTTACAGAAGTCTTGACATTGTATTATAATCATTAACCAGTGTTGTTTATTAATTTATGTGATCATATTAATTTAAGCCTAATCTTTGACAGACTTGATATTTAAAAAAATGTAGTGCTCTCCGTAGAGTTCTGAAACTTTCTGAATGTGTAAAGAATCAGGCCAGAAAACTGATAAGCAAGCTTTCTACACTTTAATAGGAATGACATTAAAATAGTTCCCTCTTTTCAGCCCATTTTAAAAGAACTTTTCTACGTGAACAGCATAAACTGAAAAATGCAAGAATTGTATTTGAGGAAGAATTGATAAGCAGAAAAAATATTGCACAAGTTTGATGTGAGGTATCTGCTTGTAGAATAAAATCCTGATTTTAAAAAAATGCCTTACTTTTAACTCAAGTTAATTTTATAAATCAAACACACTCTCAAGGAAAGGGAAATAGCAACCAGGTTATTTTTTGGCAATAGTTTCACAGCCGAATATTTAAAAAGTG
Organism: Hipposideros armiger; assembly: GCF_001890085.2. Classification (NCBI taxonomy): domain Eukaryota; kingdom Metazoa; phylum Chordata; class Mammalia; order Chiroptera; family Hipposideridae; genus Hipposideros; species Hipposideros armiger. The sequence continues at coordinate 137,466 of NW_017732073.1, read as the reverse complement.
ATTCTTGGCACCCATAAAAGAATTTAAACATCAACAGTGTTCTTAAAAAAGCTGACCAAGTGACAACTGAGCTGTGGCAATTCTGCTGACTTTTCATATAACAATATCCCAAACTGCAAGGGGCTTATGTCTTTTTATGCCCTATGTATCTTACATTAATAATTTGAGAATTATAACTTGTTTGTAAATTTTCTCAAAGAATGAGTCTACTTAGTAAAAAGAAATATAAATAAGTGTTTGGTAACTAGATTAAAAATATAGATAATTTTTAAGTAATTTTGGTTATGTCAGTATAATGAAAGCCTTGATTTTAGAAATATAAACCAGAGTACTCAATCATACTTTCAGAAAAGAACTTGTTATATATTAACAAACCTCTGTTAAATTAAAATCACAACAAAATATTGAAGATGTCAAAACTAACAATGTCCATATTCTTGCTGAAATAGTTTTCATAAATATCAAATTGAGACATAAACATTCAACAGTCTCACATAATTTAATTGAAAGAAATAGCACTAGTTCATCTTTACTGTTATTGTTACATTTAAATTGTCTTCTTACCATTGTTCTGTTATTTACAAATACACCTGTATTTTCAACAGAAATGGAGACATTCATTCAGGAATTGGTTAGGCTCTAGGCCATAGAGCTGAACAAGACAGCTATGGTCCCTCCCCAAATGAAGCTTTCAATCTACTGTGAAGGGTTCTTTTAGCAATGATAATTTTAAAAGTCAGCAAGTAAAAACAAAAAGAATATGCCATAATGGCGTATTTTGAAAGGCCTTAACAGAAATATTTCTAAGTTAGTTTTATATCTGCACTTTAAAAGGTTTAATAGGGAACTATTAGGATTTTTTATTTCCTTGTACTTATTAATTATTATTATTTTAGAGGGAATCAAAGAATTAGGGTTTTAAATGTCCTATGCTGATTTCCTTTTATGTAAAATACCTAAATACAAAGATGTCTAGAGAGACAGACATGTTTAGACAGAGCTATATTTGGGCTTAGTCCAGAATTCTTTAGACTTATTGACATTTATGAAATGCACATATAAATGCTGAATTCTCATAACCAAGAGTAAGAGCTCAAAAAAGTCTTTAGCACTTACAAAAGTGTCAATCATGTGCTTTACTGCTTATAGATATGTTTCTATTCACATTATTCCAAACAATGGAGAAACAGACAAACTAAACTTAAGCTCTGAGTAGATTTCAATAATTCTGGGTTGTTATATTCTGAACTTATGTGCCTTTCTTTAAAATACCCATTTTTTAAGTTTAAATTTAATTCAGATGTTTGGTATTTCAAAACAATTTCTATTTTCTCTTCCAGATGCTGTTTAAGAGGATTTACTTTATTCATTGAAAAAGTTGATTGGTTTGTTTGTTCTCTGCAAAAAGTGGGGATGGTTGATGCTTATCAAGACACAAAAAATGCACAGGAGGCTTGGAGTGGGAAGAGGAAATACTTGCCTTGGGCTCGCTCCCCTTTATTACTTGTACAGTTATTGGCAAGACAACCAAACAAGATATGTCCTACTTTCTTTGTCCCAGGCAAATCACTGTTTCACATTTTCTTATTGCCCTGTCTTTCTATCACTCAGTTATCCATATAGCTATCCTGAAATTTAATGATCTTTATCATTCTCCAATTAAGTTATGTGAGGTGATACTCTAACCCAATTAACATATATCATGTGGAGAACACTTTATATATTTTAAACACTGCTAACACTCTCCATTTCCAAGTTGATTCATAACAGAGCAGCCAGCCAGTCATAAGAACTATTCTTCTGAGATCCATCTAGCTTTTTCTCTCTTTTTTATCAAAGATGCTACAATTTTTTCACTCACTAAAAACTACAAAACTATAGTATATTTACTTCTAAAGATTGCTCTCCTATAAAGAAACAGGGGTTTAATGTTTACCAGTCTTTTTTATGAGTCTTTGGGTAAGATATGTAGATTTTTGAAGAATTTAATAAACTTTCTCCTTAACTTGATTATAAAAATCTTAAAAATTACTAGAATGAGTAAATGTACTTCATAGATAAGTCAAAATGTTCAATTTTAAATATCCTCAAATATAAAATATTAAAAATCGATGGGTGAGCCAGTAAAAATGAAATAAATACTAAGCATATATTTAATAAGATACGTTAAATTATAGAGACAAAATCCCAATTCTAGTGGCACTGGATTTCTCACTTGTTGGATAGTCATAGTGCAAAGTCACCCTGTCAAAGGGTTTATGTTCTATTGTCACAAAAAGAATTTAAATGTACTTCAGCACAGGCACACCTCAGACATACTGTGGGTTCAGTCCCAAACCACCACAATAAAGCAAATATCACAATAATATGAGTACCACAACTTTTCTGGTTTCCTAGTGCAAATAAAAGGTATGCTGACACTGTACTGTAGTCTATTAAGTGTTCAATAACGTTATGTCTAAAAAACTGCACATACCTAATTAAAAATATTTTATTGTTAAAAATGCTAACCATCATCTGAGCCTTCAGCAAATTGTAATCATTTTGCTGGTGGAGAATCTTGCCTCCATGTGGATGGCTACTGACTGATCTGGGTGGTGGTTGCTGAAAGTTGGGGTAGCTGTGACAATTTTTTCAAATAAAACAACAATGAAGTTTGACATATCAGTTGACTCTTTCACCAATGATTTCTCTGTAGCATGTGATGCTGCTTGATAGCATTTTATCCAGAGTAGAACTTTTTTCAAAACTATAGTCTGTCATCTCAGACCCTGCTTCTGCTTTATCAATTAAGTTTATATAACATTCTAAATTCTTTGTTGTCATTTCAACAATCTTGACAGCATTTTCATAGGGGTAGATTCCACCTCAAGACACCAGTTTCTTTGCTCATTCATAAGCAGCAACTCTTTATCTTTTACAGTTTTATAATGAGATTGCAATAATTCAGTCACATCTTTAGGTTCCACTTCTAATTCTAGTTCTCTTGCTAATTCTACCACATCTTCAATTACCTCCTGCACTAAAGTCTTGAACCCCTCAAAGTCATCCTTGAGGGTTGCAATCAACTTCTGCCAAAGTCCTGTTAATGTTAATATTTTTACCTCATTCCATGAACCATGAATGGTCAACCTTTCCAGAAGGTTTTCAATATGCTCTGTCTAGATCCACCAGAGGAATCACTATCTATAGCAGCTACAGCCTTATGAAATAAATGTATTTCTTAAATAATAAGATTTTAAAGTTGAAATTATTCCTTGACCCATGGGCTGTAGATCGGCTGTAGTGTTAGCAGGAATGAAAATAACATTAGTCATCTTATACATCTACAGCAGAACTCTTGCATGACCAGGTGTGTCATCACTGAGTAGTAATATTTTGAAAGGAATATTTTTTTGCTTAATAGTGTTTCTCAATAGTAGGTTAAAAAAGTTCACTAAGTCATGTTATAAATGGATGTGCTGTCATCTAGGCTTTGCTCCTCCATTTATAGAGCACAGAGTGAGTAGAATTAGCATAATGTTAAGGGTTATGAGACTTTTGGAATGATAAATGAGCACTGGCTTCAACTTAAAGTCACCAACTGCATTAGGCCCTCACAAGAGAGTCAGCCTGTCTTCTGAAAGTTTGAAGTCAGGCATTGATTTTTCCTTTCTAGCTAGGAGAGTCCTAAATGGCATCTTCCAATATAATGCTGTTTCATCTACATTTCAAATCTGTTTTTCAGTGTAGCCACCTTCATTTCCAATAATATCTCTCACTACTGTAGGGGAGGCAAAATTTTATCCTTACTCTCAGTGTTTTTGTTTGTTTGTTTATTGTGGGGTTTGAAAATTAGGAATTTGTTTACTACTAAAAGGTTCATAAAGAAAATGGGACTATATTTTCAATAAAGAATTATTACCCAGAATGCATAAGATATTCTTTCAAATTGACATGAAGAAGACAACCAATAGGAAAAAGGGAGTGAGACATGAACATACATTTTGCAAAAAAATAAAATATGAATGAATGACAGGTAAGCATAATAAGGATGTTCAACCTCACCCATTATCACAAAATGAAAACAGAAATGAGATAAGGTATTATTTTTCACCCACTATATTGAGAGGTGTTTGTAGTTTGGCAATGCCAACATTTGGAAAGGATGCCGATGAACTGTTACAACTACTGATTAGAGTGAACATTGTTTTAACCATATGTAAATGATATTTAATATTAATATAACACTAACATTTCATATTATCTTGTACATTAGAATATCTGGATGTTTGGCGGGAAATGATTTCCTATGTATAACATGTGATTGCTCATACTCACAGAGTATGAGCTCCATGAAGCCTAAAGAATTTTGTGGGTTTTTTGTTTTTGTTTTTTCCTATGGAAATAGTGTTTAGTAGCTAGTAGGTGTTCAATATTATAATATTAAGATATGTAATACTTATATACACAATATAAAATAATATTTGCTAAATGAAAGAATGAGGAAAACCACCAAAGCATATCTTCTAAGACGAATGAAGTATTGTGTGTTCAAAAAAAGGAATAAGTATCAAAATAAAAATTAATAAACAACAGCTAAATAATGTTGTGTTCAAAAAGTAATTTTGAGTGAAAAATAGGTCCTAGAAAATTATAAATAATATGTCACTTTTATGGAATGAAATAGTGAGAAGAAATAACCTTTAGAGATAAATATATATGACAAAATTATTGTTAGAACCTCAACAGAATGATAAACATAGAGGAATAAGGGCAAAGGGACGGACAGGAACACATAGGCAATTGCACAAGCCCTGGAAATGGTCTAGTTGTTAATTTGGTGGTGTTCAAGTGAATTAATTTTATTATGCATTTTAAGTTATAAATGTTTTTTATTCCTCTGTATGTATGAGTTATAACATTAGAATTATCAATGCAATTTTAAAAATAAAATGAAGAAAGCATTTTAAAATATATAGATAATTCTGTGCTTGGAACATTTAGACAAAACATATAAAATGTGTTTGAAATTGTATAGTGAGCCAACTGTAGATCTGGCACAGTGACAAACGTTCCCACTAGCTAATTTGGTACATTTTCAAAAAATACATACCTTCCAATTTGTTAGATTAATAATTAGGACTTTGAGTGATTTATTATTTTTTAAACTAGAATTAAGAACTTTAAGAATTTAGGACCCACTAATTTGGACTTGGCATTAATTCAGAGTGAATTATGTTAACATTTACTTTTGCACTATTTAAATGAATCAGTACTTTAGGCAAATTAACTGTGTTAAGAGTGAAAGTTTAAAAAGAGGAAAATGCCTGTTTAATTGTTCAAACTTTTCATGGATGTAAAAAATAATGACTTAACTCTAAATAGCAATTCTTCTAATCACACGACACATATCTATTCATTTAAGTGGATCTGAGAACGTTCTTCTTTAAGAGATGTTTTTTTCCAGAAACTTAAATGTATGAAATTCTAATTATTTACAAAATAATCATAAGCTTTATTTTTAAATAATTCTAGTCATCGTTCTTCATGGTTGTAAAATGAGTGCTATTTATGCATAATTTCTGTTTTAAGAGATTCGTTTAGGAATTTAAAAAAAAAAAACTTGGCAACTCAGAAGACAAACACAGCACATTTCTGTATCTTAAATTCTACCACCCAGCCTGATTGAAATTCAGTATGGTTTGTACTGACTTAATCCTAAAAATAGCCATAAAAAGGATGTTGGAAATGTTCCAGAAGAATAAAAATGATAGTAAGAAGAGAGTAATTAGGCTAATATGTTTAATGTTCTGAGAAGAAAACACATGGAGAAGTATTTCTCTTATTCCCGGGAACATAAGTAGTAGTCTTAATATTAAAGATTTACTGAAAGAAATGTGGGATAATCTCACTCAGTGAAATAAAAATATTATTTAAATATAATATATTAAAGCACTTCAATGACAGAGTACTTAACAAAGTATATTTAGTATATTGATGGCAACCACAAATTAATATATTTCTTGTGTAGATAAATATGTTACCATGATCCTTTCTAAATTACCAGTTTAGATGGTATTACTCTATATAGAATGCTGGCAAACTTGAGTGAAGCTGATTTCAAGAGAATTATTCATTTAATTTCCACCATTTAGTATTTATGTTCCCTTTCCATTCATTTATTCATTTCATTTTTATTCATTTATGCATTTATCAAATATTCATTTAAATGAGTTTCATTATAAGTACAGAAACTATTGGGCAAGATTTGCAGTAAATTTATTCTTTTAATAGGTTTATTCTTGCAAAATCCTCTGAGCAGATAAAGGCTGCTTGACCCATTATGTTCACATCTCTTTAAATTTTTTACAACCTTTCATCTCTCCATATCCTTCCTTAATTTAGATGCTTTCCTTGAATCATTGAATTGCTTGTAGCCAACCTTAGTAATGTATTTAATATTTGCATACTACTTATTTATTTATGCAATGGGTATATTATGTTATGTTGTAGATTTTATGTAGTAGCCATTGAGAAAACTTTATCATTTAACATCAAGCAAACTAATTTCACAGTAGATATTATAATAGCACTTCCATAGTTTTCCCTTGTTTGAAACAATTCACGTACCACTAACATTTTACATGGTCATTTGAAATTTTTTCTGCTTCATGATGCTTTTCCATTGGTTGTTGTTTCACTAAAATTAAGTTGTTATTTATAAAAACTTAAATTAATTAAATTTCACATTGCTAGTAGTATTGTTATTATTATTGCTTGTTTAATGATGATTGTATATCTAGTCTTGTTAGTCCCATGGAGCCTGAAATCTCACTTTTCTATGAGCTTTGGCTGGGCCATTATGACTTGCCTTTTCTGTAAAGGAGCATTTTCCCACATATAGGAACATGGGGATAGAGACAGAGACAAAGGGAGTAATTTTTTTTTAACTTTTCATATTTTGAATTTGATGTTCAGTTTTTAAAAGGCAGTCGCTTAATAGATAACTACTGTTTCTTATTTGTTCTCCCAGCCTTATCATCCCTACACGCCTGTATTTTGGTATTTATTTCTTCCCACTCCCTTTACCCTATTTTGGTTTGGTTATTCATTTTGGCTCTTTTTTGTGGGTTACTGATTTTGGCTTCTCACTTAGCTCTAGTTTTTTCACCCTTCCTTAGTTTCATTGTCTCTGAAAACTTGGGGTCAGAATCCTTCACTCAGTCGCAGTCCTGTAGAATAACAAGCAGGCACTCTACTTCCAGCCCAGGATAATTATTTCCCCCAACTCCTCCTGTTATGAGAATCAGGTAATGAAATCTGCCTGAAATTATTATATGGTATTACTCCCGAATTCAATTTGATGACTACTGACAGTAAATGAGTTAGCCAGCATCCCTTATACTAACCTAGATTTTGAACACCAGAAAGTAGGAGCACCAATATTTCCCATTATATTATTTAGATATTAGCTTCCTTTTAGTATAGTCAGGTGCTGCATAATGACATTGCAGTCAACGACGGAGCACATGTACCACGGTAATCCCATAAGATGATAGTGGAGCTGAATTTCCTGAGAAATGGAAGGATATGTGGTTCAGGAGAATTTTTGTTTTCTCTGATGGAAGCAATACATGTGGGGCTTGATTGTAGATTCCTTCTCTCTCACAGCACCCTGATTTTGAGTGTCCAGGTTACATTCCAGCCAGTCAACTCCTGACCTGTCTCAGCACAGAGGAGCCCATCCCCTCAGGGCTATATATTCAGAGGGTGCCACAGCCCTCCCAGATCTGGCTTGATGGTCTTCAGAGTACACTGCTGTAAATCCTTTGTTGAAGACCTAAGATCCTGTACAAGGACACAAGTCCACAGGAGCTACCTTAACAAGTATTAAGTGTCACTGTCACTTTAATAAAAGCTTTCTGTGACAGTGGGGAGCTGGCCTGTCCTTGTACTTTGGAAATACTTTCAGGTTGTAATGATATAAAGCATAGATGTTTTATTTCTTCCATCAATTCAATGCCAGAGAGGGCCCTTTGTGCTAGATAGGTCAATGAATCAAAAAACAAATTTGCAAAGTGAAAATACTGTGTTTTCAGTCCCACACCTTCTCCATGTTAATATACTCTTTTTCTCTTTTTTCTTTATTTTATGAATACAACAAAGCTCCTTCATCTGATCACTGTTCCCACAAAAAATAGCCAAAACCACATTGTCATGACAATCCCCTATGTTCCCTTATCTTTCCATCTTGATTTCTTATTCTTACTGACCCTCAGGCCACCTCTCACTCCCTGCTGACAGTCACTATCATGGTGATCTATGCCTGACTCAGTCAGTTTCTCTTTGATATTTCCAATCAGTTCAGCCTATATTCCTGCTCACGGAGTAGCATTGACAGCTTGAATGTTCTATTTCTGACCTGTCAGAAGAAAGTGGGGAAGGGCTTGTGGGGCCGTGTTTATAAAGTCTACACTAGTGTACAGAGAGTCCTAGCCTTCACATTCACTCACCACTCACTGACTCACCCAGGGCAGCTTCTAGTTCAGCCCTATTCATGGCAAGTGCCCTCTCCAAGTATACAGTATTTTATTTTGTACCACCACATTTTTACTGTACTTTTCTATGTTTAGATAGATTTATATACACAAAGACTTACTATTATATAAAAATTGTCTACAGGATTCAGTACAATCGTATGCTATACAGGTTTACAGCCCTAAGCAATAAGCTGTATCATATAGCCTAGGTGTATAGTAGACTACACAATCTAGATTTGTGTTAGCGTGCTCCAAAATCACCTAATGACATTTCTCAGAATGCAGTATCTTGATGTTAAGTTATGCATGACTGTATTTTTAAATATTAGGCTTCTTGTTAAAGTGTGGAAGAAAAAAAAAGGTACAAGACCCAAAGATGGCAAGCAATTGTCATTATCTTCCTTTTGAGTTTCACTTTTTATTTGAGGTTGGCATAGATATGTAGATAAACTCTATAATGCGAATAACAAGAAGAGTATAAAAATAGTGGAGGAAAATGAGTGTCAGTGTAGTAGTCAGCTGATAACGATTTGAACACCAAATTTCATTTGCCATAAATTATTCTACAGCAATGTAGTCTAAAAGAACATTGCTGAGATGTGCACAAATCGTGCCAAAATTTTATAGAATTTAAAGGAAAAGGTAAGAATAGATTTCATCTTACATATATTACAGTGATTACCCTAAGTCACATTCAAAATAAGTGTGCTTGGGTGAAAGAAATTCCATTGTAAGTGTATTGCCTTTTGTTTATTTAAATTGATTTTCCTAATATTGTAGCTATGTTCAATAGTTTTCTATAGAAATATTTTGAAGTTACGGTACTTGCTATTGTTTTAACTACAAATGTAGTTTTAGTAACAAGACTTGTTTTATATAAATAATAATAAGAATGATTATGTCAGTAATAAACAGTAGCCTTATTGTGAATTTAAACCTCTCTGATGTCAGTAGTCAAAACACACAAAAAAATTTATCATGAAGGCAATCTACCCTAGGTGCTATATACCAGTGAAAACCTTAAATAGCAACAGAAAGAGCTTAGAGAGATTTGAATCAGCTTCTTGTGTATTTGCTATTTTCATCTTGTCCGTAGGGAATGCAAGATTACATAAAAACTTTCATGTAGGTAAACACATATCCCTCATTTTTTATTCTTTCCTCAGCTAAAGTCTCTTAAATAAGTTCTTGCTACCATTTTCTCACATGCTATGGGCCATCCTTATAATACATTCTTATTCACTTTAAAAGATTCTATTCCTTCTTCATCAATTATAAATTTCATGCATCGTCCTTAGGACAGCCCTTCACACATCACAGGGTCTGCCTTCAGATTTATCTGTGTCCTGGACATATACACTCTACTTCAACAACTGAATCTGAATAGATACCATTATTTTTAATGTCTCTATACCTTTATACCTGTTGTTTCTTTGCCTAGAAGTCCCCACCCTTCTTTGCCTAGTAAACTTCTCATTCTCAGTTCCAGCTCACTTGTCACCAGTTCATGAGGATTTCTCTTACAGAGTTAGTTCCAAAAGTCCATCACTCCCTTTTGTTGCTCCAACATAATTTTATTTATCTTTAACTGTGTTGTGTTATAAAATATGGAGGGAGTACACCATAGTGATTAGATTGTGACTGCAAGAATCAGAATGAGTTCAATCCATGACTCAGCAATTCGCAGAGCATAACCTTGGGCAAATTATTTAACTTCTCTGAACTTCACTTTCACCATCTGTGAAAACAGGTAATAATATCAATAGTAAGTCAAAAGTGGTTGAATATTTCCTATTTCACCTTTAACGTATAATGAGCTCACAGGCCACATTCCTATCCTCACAAGAAGAAGTTAAACAAGCTGAAAATAAATTACTTTTCTTGGACCCATGAAAGAATTGAAGTTGCAGGGCAAACCACTATCCTGAAATCTGGAGAGACAGGCTCATCCAAAGTCATAGGCCAGAGCTGTTTACTTGGACCAGAAGTCACTGAAGCAATGATCCGTTGGGAGCATGTAAACGGCACTTGGGATAAATTGTGAGAGGCTGAGTGTGGACTAGTGTGAGAATGAGAAACTCCTAAGGTTAGCAGTCATGAGAAATTCATTCTTGTATAAGCTTTACCTCCAGATAAGGAACAAAGAAGCCAACTTGAACAACATCAAATCCCCAGAGCTGGAACAATTTGAGCAACAAAATAAAGCAGCATTGAATTATAACCAAAAGTATAAAAGAAATGCCTTGAGTCCATAAATGATATAAAAAAATAAATACATGCTGGAGAATAGACAAATCTGCCATGTAGAAAAATTCTAAATAATTTATGTAGTTACTCTGACCTTGCGGAGGCAGAATATAACTCCCAACTAATTAAGTGTTGGCTGTGCATACCAACTTTCTTCAGAAAGAAACCTGAGAAACACTATCTCAACCAGGTGATCAAGGTTAATATCAACAGGGATGTCATCTTCATATTATGCACCTTTCATATGATGCAATGAAAATGGCCCTTTCTCTGTGATCCTCCTTTCAACAGCCCATAATTCCAGTCTAATCATGAACAAAACATCAGATAAATTCTAATAGTAAGGCATAAAATAAAATACCTGACCAGTACTGCTTAAAGCTGTCAAAATAATAAAAAACAATGGTAAGTCTGAAAAACTGTCAAAGCCCCAAGGAACCTTAAGAGATATAATAACTAAATAGAATGTGGTTTCCTGGATAGGATTTGGAATTGAAAAAGAATGTTAGGTAAAAACTAAAAAACAAACAAACAAATAACCCACTCAAAGTAAATCATGGACTTTAGTTAATAACATATCCTTAAGTGTGGCAAATGTATCATTATATTATGGTTAATTTTATACGTCAACTTGACTGGAACACTGGGTGCCCATATATACCTACATTTGAACATTATTCTGGGTGTGTCTGTGAGGGTGTTTCTGGATGAGCATAGCACAGGAATCACTAAGCTGAGTAAAACTAAAGGCCCTTCCTAGGGCCAGCGGAGCCTATCCAATCCACTGGAGGCCTGAATAGAAAAGGCAGGGTAGGGGAAAAGTTGCTCCCTCTGTCCAACTGCTTTTGATATGGGACATGGCTCTTTTGTACTCTGACTGGAATTTACACCACTGACTCTCCTGAGTCTCCAGCTTGCAGACAGCAGATCATGGAACTACTCAGCTTCCATAATCACATGAACCAATTATTTATAATAAATCTCTTTATATATGTATATATACACACACACACACATATATATATATATATATATATATATCAGTCATTTATTTGTGTGTGTGCGTATACATATATACATTTCTCTCTCCAACTCCTATTAGTCTGTTTCTCTGGAGAAACAGATGTAGATAATAAGACAAACTTGGTGTGGGATATATGAGAACTTTGTCCTGTCTTTGCCGTGTTTCGGTAAATCTAAGACTATTCTAAACCAGTCTTTTTTTAAGTTTTTATTTTTTTAAGTTTGAATATTGGTAAGTTAATGATGGTTGACCTAATTTTCCACAGGATTGTAGTGCATATTAAAAGAGGTTAATCCATGTAAAGTTCTTAGAGCAATGCCTGGCACAAAGTAAATCTTAATAAATGCTACCTCTTATTATTAATGTAACATGCATGTTTATCAGTTTTTCATTATTCTCCAATCTTCTTGTCTCTCCCTGAGTCCTATTATTTATTTTTGTAATCTCTGGATATCAATTTTGTTAGCTCTACATATGGCCGGCTTTGGAAATGAATGACCAAAATGATTTATTCAATGAGTACTTATGGAAGATATCGTGTGAATTTCATACTTATTCTATTATAGAAAAATAATACAAAAGAAGTAGAAAATGTGTTTAAGGAACTTAAAGCTTATTTAGAGAGATTTATTTTTTTATGTGTTTATCAGATATCTTGCTATTATCTACTTTGAACATTTTTTTTCCTCTGTCTTCCTCCAAAATGGAGCTAAGGTGATAAATACATGAGTTAACTAGGTAATAAACTGAAAAATATAGCAGTAATAATGTGGCATCTATCATGTAATAATTCCTAATTACACACACAAACTCCCTCCCTCTAGACATGCGTAAGGACTGAGTGATCTGAAGTTATGCAGATATAGATCTGATTTCCAGCCCTTGTAAGTTGTGTGCTTTTAGTAAGTCTCTTGACCTCTCTGTTTCAGTCTATGCTGTTTATACACAATGATAAATGTGTGATTATTTTAGGGAATGGACTAAATAGATGAAGGTGCTAAAGTAATTGTGTACTAAGTAAACATCACTGATGTTTATACAGTAATTTCAGCATGGAAAATTTGTTTATATTTCTTAATCTTAAATCTTGGGTGTTTAAGAAAAATGTATCATTGAGTAGGTAGAATGTTATTAAGAACATTATACCGTATCTGATTCTAAAAGCATATTCAACAAATACTCTACCTTGCTTTCTCATTAGGGATTTTCACTTGTCTTTCCTCCATCTCACTATTTCAAATAGAACTAGAGTTCAATTTTGCACTGAGAATAATTATTAAGTCCCTTACATTACTATTTTTTAATTATATTTGATGCCTGAAATTAAAAATAAAAATATTCTGAAAATAATACCAGTACATTTATTTGTAGAATTTTTTTCACTTCCAATAGTAATTTTATTTCTCATTGATGCATTTTTTATTTTTATTTTTAGGTGTACAAAACAACATAATGATTAGGCATTTATGCCCCTCACAAAATAACCCCAGTAAGTCTAGTACCCATCTGACACTATACATAGCTATTCCAATACCATTGATTGTATTCCCTATGCTACTTTACATCCCATGACTATATTATTTTTGTCATTAATTTTCCTCACCCATTTTAATGTCTCATTTTTACTGTCAGTCTTATTTCTCTTATTTACTTATGATTGTATATATGCTAGACTGTCATTTTCTTTGCCACTTTTTGGTTATGAAGTATATCTTCTATCTAATCAGATTTTCTCTCACAAATTACTTCTTTTTTTTATTTCTGTTTTCATAAAATGTATATTTTTTTCCTCCACAGTTTCAATGACACTCCTTAGGCATTCAAATTGCTTTCTGTCTCTATTGGCTACACTCCTAAAAACCATACAACTTTCAGGTGAATCTATTTTTACTCATCATTTTCTTTCTATCTTATTTCAATATTGATTTTTAAAGTGTCCCTTAAAATCTTAATTGTCGCTGCACTTGTACTGTATTTTATTTTTACCTATAACAGTTTTCAAGAAATTATCATCAAAAGCATGGTCAATAATAGTATAGGATCATTTAAAAAATAACAGAAAATACTCTGTAATTTTATTTATGGAACAGTTCTGATATTAAACTGTAAGTACAGACAGTTTTTATGCTCATTGTCTGATTATATGAGTCAGTGTCACACAATTTTCAGTCTCCAATAGCTCCATTTCTAAGTTCTTAGATGATCTTTTATCAGATGCAATATTTGTAATACATTGAATGTAATAAAACCTTTACATTCTCATGATGAAGTTGAAATATGAATTGAAATAACAATTATTTGCATTGACACCTGGGATGAAGATTAAAGTGTTAACACTTTGCTCCATCATATACTGTGAAGCAATAGTTATTGGTAGAGCCTTTGCTGGGGTTCTCCAGCAGCTCAAGCAAAACTCAACAATAGCAAAAACCCTCTCCAGCTTGCTTTTAAGTGAAAGGGAAAGGGTTGCTCTTTCATGGGCTGGAAAGGCACTTATATTGAAAGTACCAGTTTAGCCCTGAAGATTGCTAATGGGTGCTGCAAGATGAGTCACGATTTATAAGCATTTTTGGCAGAGGGTTGAAGGTTTTATAGCTTAGAAAACTGGGTTCTGTGAGGGCTGTGTCTTAATTTAAGTGGAACTAGAAAATATTTAATACCGTTCCTCTTCTCTTGTCATAAAAAGCAAAGTTTTCCTTTTTTTTCCACTGTGGAGTGCTATGTGTATGTGCTTAGCTCAGGTTGGTGACATCAATAATTCCAGAGGCTTCATGAATATCCCCGAGGTGGGTGCCTGACCTCAGGGAGCCAGCACTGACCTGATATGTGTCATGGAGTTGGACCCAACCTGACATGGTGTTTCTAGGTTCTAGTCCATTCCTGGTCTCACATGGTTACCCAGACTCCCAGGACAGTAAACCTAGTCTTCAGTTAAAAAAAATAAAATAAAATTCTGAGGAGTTTTAGAATTCTAAATTGAGGTATTTTATTTTTCTATTGTCTTTTATTTAGAACTTAAAAAATATAAAAGATTATATTAGCACTAGTCATTATAGCATACAATAAAAAAAACAAAAACCTGCTATTGATTTCTGTGAACTAAAGACTCTCTTTGATGTTTTACATACATTACTTCATTTATTCCAGGAGGAAATATTGTTATGCTCATTGTGTGAATGGTATAAGGAAAGGCTTTTGGAGGTCAAGCAATGCACTTGAGATTACTCAACTAAGTGGTGGAGACTGGAGTTGAACCCAGGTTTCTGACGCTAGTTTATATCCTTAACCAGCTTTTCACTTTATTATTAAAATCTAAATCCAGAACACCTAGGTTTGCTCAAGAAGTGCGTGGCCCTTAAACCCTAAAACCTGAAACACACTGTTCTGTTACCCTCACTGTAAGCCAAAATATGCTCTATTAAGGCATAAAGGAGAGCATCTGTCCTCTTCCTGATTCCTTTTGTCTGACAGACACATCGGCACAATCTAAGAATCAACATGGCCATTGTCTCACACAGAGCTGTTCAGAGACCTGAGATCATCAGGCACACATATCTGATTACTGCTTTCAGAGATTGTGTCTGTGTCCTATCAAGTACACTGCTTTCCAAACTTTGGTTCTACATGAGCAGTACCTGAAATGGGAAATGTTATGTCTAGTTTCTTGCTTAAGAGCCAATGGAATACACCCAGACTGCCATTAACACTAGAATCCCCAATGGCTTATCTTTTTAGATCCTGCCCCAATATTTCTCATCCCTTCCCTTATCAGCTTAGTTCCCTTTAAACTGAGATACCATTCTTCCCTCCTTTCCTCTTCCTGCCTCTCTGAGCAAATGTTAACCAACGGCCCTGTTAGCGATTATTGTATACACTGAGATTGAAGGTTTTCTCAAGCAGTAGAGAGAGAGCTGGAAAGTTGCAACAAATACTAAATAATGCAGAGAGCAGGGCAAGATCATTGTGGGATGGTCACCATCCTCCCACCAAGTAGAATAAAAAGGGCAGAGTTCTGTGGAGAAACTACACAGCACAAGGTGGATATGAAGGTGAGGAGAGTTGCAGAGGAGCCAACGTGAGCATTGTGTTAAGAGCGTCGCAGTCAGGGAGAGGCTTGCCTTTGAAGTCAGGCAGCCCAGCTCAAGGCCAGCTCCGCACTTTCTAACTCTGACCTTGGCTGTTATTCAACTTCCATAAGCCTTGGCCTTCTCATTGATAAAATTAGGATGCCACTAATGTCCATATCCACAGGTTGTTGAGGGCATTAAATAAGTTAATCTTCATAAAACAATTCATACAGCATGAAGTACTCAATAAAGTAGCTATGAGGAGTTAATGAAGAATTTGTGTGCCATCCCATGTGTTGCAATGTACTTATCTGTGTGCCTGGCATGGAGTAGGCATTCAGTAAATATCCGCTTAATGAAGGAATCGTGTATTTAGAGCAATAGATTGGAGAGTAGAAGCAGGACAGAAGAAACCAAAAATCACCTGGGTGTGAAGGACAAATTAAAGTAAAATCTATTTCTTTAGTATTTTTATCTCAGGTATGAAAATGGGATAAGCTCTATCCATTAATTGCTAGGAGCAGATGACTGTTTGAGGGGACACTTCTCTGAGTTTCTAGGAATGATTTGGTGTCAGAGTAAACTTTATTTCAGGCTTAAGGGATTTCTGAGGGAACACCAGGGTTTCTCTAATTCATGATACTATTTATGATATCTGTTAAATGAGTTTTTCCTATGAAAATTTGTATTTTTAAACTGTGGCTTACTTTAAATCTGTCTCATTGGGTATTTAATATATTCTACAGTAAAAAGTATTGTATTTAGACTGTGGAAGGAACAGACTAATTTCCACTGTGAGCTCAGGCGCTGATATGTGGGAGCTAAAACTCATTGTTTTATAAATTGTTCTTATACAAGGCATTTCACACTCAGAGCTGCCTTTGGGGGAAGATAAAGTATTTTAGTCCTTGTCTTGCTCACAAAAACAGCGAACATTAGATTACATTTAAAGTGTTGCATCGATTCAACCAATAACTCCAGCATTTTACTGTAGGCTATTCACATATAATTTCAGGTATGAATTACTCTTCACTAATTATGACTCTAATTATCTTTTTATACTCTGGGTCAGTTCATTAAAACTGTGCTACTCTGTGACTACTTTGTTATATTCTTCAGGATCTCCATTGTCACGATTTTTTTTTTCCTCCAAATGCTCAGCTTCAGATACTAAATTGAGGCTTGCCTATAGTCTTCCACTGGATATATATATATATATATATATATATATATATATATATATAGACATGTCTTAGCCTAAGTGCATTTGCTGTTCTTTCAGAAATCTTTAAAGACTTTAAGAAAATAATTGAAGCTATTACTAGCAATACTAAAGTGCATTTTAATACTATCAAAAAATGTAAATCTTTGCTTCAAGGCTTAAAAGCTTTCTCATTTTTCCTAAAAAGAAAACAGCAGTTAAAACCCCATTATCTGCAGTTTCAGAATATTTACCTATCCTAAAGTAATTTTGGAGGTAAGAAATATCATAGTGAGATTTGTTTGGTCTTGAGATATATATATATATATATATATATATATATATATATATATATATAAAAGGAGGAACAGGGAGAAGGAGAAAGTACAAATCAATAAAATAATTTTGAGAAAAGAATTTGTAATTTTATCATTACTGGTTGAGTTGAATTGTGTCTCCCAAAAGGATATGTCTACATTCTAACCCCAAGAATCTGTGAATATGACCTTGATTGGAATGACATTCTTATTGGCATATTTCTCTCTTCAGGCATAACATTTTTATTTTGTGTAAGCTCATTAAAAATATGATTTTCAACATTAGAAAATAAAAAGTGTATGGAAAAATCTTTGAAGAATAAGCTAATTTTAGTTTTTTGCACTTTACCACCTATATTCATGATACATTTTTGGTCTAATGAAAAAAGCAATCAATAAGTTACTTTAGAGGATTACATTAACAGTTATTGAGGAATATAGTATTCTCACTCCATTTGTAAAACACTGTATCTACAAAAGAGCATTTATTTTATCTGGAAAGAAAGCTGAGGCATAAGTTGTCTCTAATCATTGATGAGACTTTTTCATTCATTCATTGATCAAATAAATATTTATTGAACACCCACTTTGTATCATTCTACATGGGAGAGATATAACAGGGAATACATAAACAAACATCCATGTCATCGTGAGTCTAATATTCTATTGTACATAGAGGAGGGACTTTCAATAAACATAACAAATAATATATTATGTTAGAGCATATATGTTAGGTTAAGAAGCAAAAAGCGTTGTGTTAGAAGGTTGCAAATATAAACAAGTTGGTCAGGTCTCTGATAAATATGTGAGGAAGGTGAGGAAATGAGCCATGGAGATACATGGGGGAAATTCTTTCCAAACATAGTGAGCAGTCAGTCCTAAGACCTGTTTCTGGTGCACTTAAAGAAGCTGTTACTAGCAACAATGTCATGATACATAGAGTTGTTATGCCATTTAAGGACTTTAACTTTTTTTCTGAATGAAATGCAAAAATATTGGAAGGTTCAAATAAAAGTGACATGATCTAACTTATGATTTTGAAAGAATATCCTCTGTCCTGTATAGAAATAGATGGTACATATGAATCAGGAAAATACAGAGATTCTTGGCATAATGTAAGTCCAGGTTATTCGTAACAAAATGGAACAGTGTAGGTGGTGAGAAATGATAAAGCTAAATATGATTCGTTGCTGGATTAGATTCTGGGTGTGAGGAAAAGAAAGGATTCAAAGATGATTTCAAGTGTTTTGAAATGTCTACCTGGAGGGATGGAGCTATCATTAACTGGAATCAGAAAGACAAGCGATAGATTTGCAGGGGTAAGATAATAAACACATTACTTTTGGATATCTATTTTTATATGCAAAATGAATAGGTAGTCAGAGATATACAGGACAAAAATTCAAGGCTAGAAATGTATATTTGGGAGTCATTACAATATATGTGATATTCAAAAGCATGCATGAATAAGACCACTGAGGAAATCAGATAACAGAGAAAATAAGAGGTTCAAAGACATTATGGGGCACTGTGAAGTTTGGCCTTAGTGACATAGGAAGAATATCATAATTTTGTGATTCCAGGAAGCCAACTGAAGAAAAAAAAATGGTTCTTAAGGAGAAAGGCAGATCAACTTGACTGCTAACAGGTCAAGTATTATGATAGCTATTAACTGAGTATTGGATTTAGCGATGTAGAGGTCATTGCTGACTTGACAAGAACAAGTTTGTTGAAGTGATAGGAGAAAAATCAATAATGGAGTGGGTTCAGTGGACAATGGGCAGAGAGGATGTGGAGAAAAAGTATTGACAGCTCTTTCAAGGGATTTAGCCGTAAAGAGGAGCAGAGGGAATGGAGGTCATTGTGTCAAAATGATTTTTTTAAGACAGGCAAATTAGCAGGATAATTTCTCATAGAAATGTTGAAGTAGAGAGAGAAAACTCCATGATATAGGAATAAAATGAGAAAGTTGTACAGCAGTTGAAACCCCATTATCTACAGTTTCAGTTAACCACGGTCAGCTGATGTCTGAAAATATGCAGTGGAAAATCCCAGGAATAATAACTTTTAACTTGCATGCCATACTGAGTAGCATGACGAGACCTTGCACCATCTGGTCTAAGCTGCCTGGGACATGAATTATTCCTTTGTTCATGCTGTATACTCTACCCACCTGTTAGTACCTTAGCAGCCATCTCAGGTATCAGATTAACTGTAGTATCTCAGTGCTTGTGGTCAAGTCACTCTTATTGTATTTAATAATGGCTGCAAAGAGCAAAAGTAGTGATGCTGGCAATTCCGTTAATGCCAAAGAGTAGCTGTAAAGTGCTTCCTTTAAATGAAAAGGTAAATGTTCTCCAATCATAAACTGAGATTGCTAAGATCTACAGTAAGAACGCAGTTTCTATCCACAAAATTGCCTAATTTATAAATTACACTTTTTAATAGGTATGTATGTAAAGAAAAGAACATAGTGTGTATAGGGTTTGGTGCTATTTGAGGTTTCAGTCAGCCGCTGGGTATCTTGGACTGTATCTTCCAGGGATAAGGGGGGACTGCTGTAATGATATACTAGAGTAGGTGAGAAGGAATGAACTTCAGAGTGTAAGTTGAATGTTTGGCATTGAATACGACCACAATCAGTTCAACTCTAGTAACAAAAGGGAAGCAGCTACATGGGACCGGGTGACAGGACTAAGGTGTAATGTTGGCAGTTTCTTTCTGGTTGCTTTGATTTTCCTAGTGAAACAGACAGCAAGATCATGAATTGAGTAGAAAGATGGGGTAGAGGTTTTGAGAAGAGGAGGAGAAGTGACATGAGCATCAAGAAGTGTGAGGGAGTAAATGAAGGAATGTGGTATGGTTATTGGGCTGCATTAGGAGTACCATTAAGGTTTCCGAGCTTGAATTTGAAGTGAGACCAGTGAGAGTGTTTCTTCAGCCATCGTCACCTCTGTGAGAGCAGGTATCAAGTAAGTGAAAAGGCTCGAACTCAGGACGCCACCTTGCACTTCGTTGTCACGTCTTATTCATCTCTTATAGTCTGTCTCAGTTACTCAGCATTTTGTTTCGTGTGTCTTGCACAACCTTGATACTACTTGCCAGTTATTTTGTTGATAGTTTCTCGATTGGAGTTTCTCTGATGTTTTCTCGGTATTATACTGCAGGTATGTATTTTTACCAAAAAATACCACAGAAGTGATTTTTTACCCATCTCAGGTCATCATAAGAGGGGTATATGATATGAACATGAATTATTACATGTGATGTTGGTTTTCATTTCCTGTTTCAGGTGGTGTCTGCAAGGTTTATCTATAGAATTGCTAGTTTTATCTTTGCAATTAATAAGTACCATTGGTGGAAATATGTTGGGACTATGCAAAGATTCCATTTCTCATCATAATTTTGTCCACTAACATTAGCATCACCTTTCAATGATTTTTGCCTGCAATAATTATCACTGTGCTATTGGCATAATGGCGTTTTTTTTCTATCTCCATCATTCTTGCTGCAGTTGTTGAGTGGAATACTACTATAAGGAAGAGATACCTTCTCTCATTCTTATTCAATCAAATAATTATTTATATCAGAATGAATGCCAATATGTAGAATGTATATAACAAGGATACATAATAAATATATAGAGCATAATTAAATATCTGTGTTGCTGATCATACTGTTTCATGTTCTGAGTATTTCCTTATTTTCTGGAACCACAACCTCAGGCTCATCTTGTATTTATTTCTGCCTCAGCCCTTCAGTCCGCCATTTCTCCAAGGATCCCTGATTTATTTTATTAGTAAATGGTATTTGGAAACTAAAATCTGTGTGTTAGTTGTGCTTATTGCATGCAGGTCCTCTAGGGAATATATCTATGCATAAACACACCTTTCTCTCTCTCTCTCTCTCTCTCTCTCTCTGTGTCTCTGTCTCTATCTCTATCTCTATCTCTCTGAACTCATATACTATGAGTTCATACTGGTACCTTTGATGCTGATTTAATGCTACAGGGTCTACTGTAGCATTCTCCCTTTTTTCAACATATGTAACTCCTTTCTTTCTCCCCCAATGAGAATCTTACCTCTCATTGTCCAAAATGCATTTACTTACTTAATTCATCCTATTATACTCATAAAGTAGTTTCAGAATTGTTAACCAATATCCCTGTGTGGAAAAATACCAACTAGAGTACAGGAATAGTGTACAGCTTTTTTGTATTTGGCCTTACAGTATACAGTTGAAATGTTTCCCAAAGTCAGGTTATTTTGTTTCCACCTACTTCATTGTGCTTATTTATTTGTAGCACAGTTAAACTTATATGTTACTATTTGTATTCCATTTTAGGTTTTCCCCACATCCCAGTTGATTGAAATTATTTATTTATTATTTTGGTAGGTGAATATTTCCATGGTTCCAAAAGTCCGTGATCGAAAAAGGAATACTCAGAGAAGTTTCACCACACCTCCTTCCTACCTACAATAACAGACCCATTTGCCCAATTCTTTCCAGCACAACCACACTTACATAATCAAATAATCAGTCATTAGTTTCTGGTTTATCCTCATGTCTTTCATTTTCACAAATAAATGATGTATGAATATTTTCTTATATATTTTTTTCTTACATAAGGATATTGTACAACAGATATACTTTTGTACTTTGTTGTCACAACACACAGTTTTCTTTGCTTTCACAATATCTATCTGAAATCACTTTATATCAGTTTATAGGCATATACTTCATTCTTTGTGCCGTTTCATAACACTCCATTTTGTGGAGGTTTCATAATTTATTTGACCATCTAGTATGTATGGGCATTTAGAGAAGAGTTGATTTGATTTCAACTAGTGCTATGATTTTGCTAGGTGAGATGGTTTATGTGACTCACTCTACTGTGTCGGGTTATATATTTGCCCCCTTTCCCAATGGGAGGGTTATTCTTCCCTGTCTAGTTGATGTAAGGAGTGGTCCTGTGGTCTACTTTGACCAATGACATGTATACAGAAGTAAAATGTGTAATACTCCATAGATGCTTTAAGAGCCAGCGCATGGTTCACCATGCTTTTCTATCCCTTTGCCACAGATGGGCAATGTCTTTGATAGGCTTGGCTCTGTTAGCCTGGAGAATAAAGTCAGTGTGGAGCAGAGCTACTGCTAAGACATGGTGGTTATGAAACTTGATTAAGAAATAAATCACTGTGGTTACATACCCCTGAAATGTTGGGATCACATGTTACTATAATATAATCTTGCCTAATTCTTCTGAAGTAACCAGGAATATACAAGAAAGCGCTACATATGAATGAGGAGAGACTGGCAATTCAGTACAAAAATAAGCAAGAGACTCGAACATGCCTTTCACAGTAAGTATAGCCACATGATTAATAGACATAGGAACAACTTTTCAACGTCATTGACAATCAGGAAAATGCAAGTCAAGTCCAATTTTTTGTACCACTGCCTACCACTAGAGTGGCTACAATTAAGACTAACAATGCTAAGTACAGGTGAGGATACAGAGCAGAACACCTATACACGCTGTTGGAGTAGGCATGGAAATAGTTATTTTGTAAAGCTGTTTGAGATCATCAAATATAATCGTACATTTGTCACCAAGAAATTTTACTCTTAAGTATTAATCCAAAAGGATGAATGCACATGTGTATCAAAATACATGGATAAGATTATTTAGAAAGACCATTTTTTGTAATCATTCTAAACTGGAAACAGCCCAATGTCCATCCGTGTTAAGAAAGAATAAAAATTGTGATACATTCAGACAGTAAAATGGTATGTATTTCAACAGTAATAATAAACAAGTCAATAACATAAAATAGCATGGATAATTCTTACAAATTTAAAATTGAAGAAAATATCATTAAAAAGGATATACTGTATCCTTTTATATAAAGGCTAAATCAGGCAAAACTGAATTACGACACAGAAACCAAGTTAATAGTTACCTTTGGCGTTTAGGGTAGAGATTTCGAGTTGTACAAAAGAGACTTCTGGCTCGTTGGTAATATATTTCACATCTGTGTGCTCACTTTGTGTCAATTCCTCGTGCTATATATTAATCATTTATCAACATGTATATATGTATACTATTCTTCAATGAAAATCTGACAAAGTAAAAGTCAATCATGTATTTGGACAAAAAAGTACCAATTTTATAGGCTTTATTTTCTGGTTATAGTTAAATACAATTAAATATAATTTTCAAATCATTGGAAATTAAGAAGCATTTCATTACATATTTTTTGGACCAAAAAGAAATAAAAAAGATTATAATCCTATTGAAAGCAGTAAAAAATGGCTTACATCATACCATAATTTTGGGTCACAGCAAAATCTATCCTCATAGGAAAATATATCATGTATGTGCTTTCATTAGTAAGTAGTATAACTAAAAATAACAAAGTTGTTTCCCTTAAAAATAATAAATAAATAAAGAGACAAGGAAGAAAAATTAACAAAGCAGGAAAGAAAAAAACTATACAATGTTTGGGTGAATATGATTTTTTTCTTCTGAAAAGAAACTGAAAAGCAATAAATCCCACACGATGTTAAGGAAAAAGAAAGGGGAGAGAAACAACAAAGATTAGGCAGGCAAAAGGAAAATATATCCTAAACCACAGTGGAAATACTATGCTAACTTTTGGAGATACCCATTTGAAAGCTTAGAGAAAATGAACATTTTCCTATCTAAATTTAAATTACTAAAATAAACCCAAGACGACGTAAAAAATCTTGAAAAGACCTTAAAGAATGGGAAGATGATTAAAGATCAACCTTTAAACAGGCATGGGTAGCTGACAGTTTTATAGCTGAATTCTATCTCATATATAATGATTTGCAGGCCTTCAAACACTTTCAAACTATATTTAACAATAGAAAAGATGGAAATCTCCTAATTAATTTTATGAAGCTAGAAAGAAGATATTATCAAAAAATTATAATCACACACACACATTTTAAGTATGATTTTTGCAAATAGAAACCCCAAAACCTTTAACATTAAAAGAATACAATATATAATATAGATTAATTCATAATTCATATTAAAAAATGTAATTTTATTTTATGTTAGTAATAACCTCTTTTAGAATGCATTCCAGATGAAACAAAGACATTTTATTTAAATTTTTGTACATTTTTGAAGACATCGCACAAAATCTATGGATGAGGAAATTGAAAGGAAAAATGTATGTAAACACACATGTATCTAAGTCATATATTTCAGCACATTTTAGAATTGCATTTTTAACTGATTTCAAATTAAATGTTTATATTCTAAGAAATCATCAAGAACCAATAAAAGGACTCTTTTGATCAGCACAGACACATATGCGGGACAGCCTATACCCTGCAATAGATTCCTGCCCAGGCAACTTCCTCTGGAACAACAATATTATATCTTTGTTTCTTCTCGCCTTTGTCTGTACTGTTTTCCTCTAATATCAGACTGCCTCTGAACTGTAGTTTACTCGGACGTCCTTGCTCAGACTTGATGCAGTCTTACTAGTTCCTGACTCTCTTTTCAGGCTACCCTAGTCTTTGGAAACCTTCTATTTAGCGCTTTTGAAGTAAAAGAACTTCCATTTGCAACAACACATACTTAGGAGACATCAAAACTGAATGCTGGTTCTAAGTAACGACACTAGTACTTGGAGCAATTCAACCAGGAGAGTTTCACCCTTCTTTTGGAAGACTTTTTACTACTTGTTTTACATAAAGAGGAATAAATGTTTATGTTTTCTTCCCAATCCAAAGCATTAGCTACACCTAGCATAACCTAGCAAAATATAACAAATTTGTTCTTTCTATCAAGTAAAAAACTTAGGTTTTGTTGTTTTTTTGTTTTGTTTTTTTTCCCCTCTCCAGGAATTCTTAGTGAATTTCTTCACTGGCATGTTTCCATGCCTGGCAAATAGGTTCAGCAGTCATTGACTTTACTGTGATCTCTGTGCTTCTCTTTAAACACTGATAACTATGTTAATGCTGTCCGCTTGTAAGGACACCGATATACTACAGGGCAGAGTTTCAAAGAGACATGCAAGTCACCATTTTGAAAACATTTCTGTCTTTTCAAAATCATGTTAACAATACCATATATTATGTTTCTCGTTAATTCTAAAATTTGAAGTCATTTAGTAAGTGTCCACCTAAATTCAATACTCGAACAGACACTTACTGCATTCCTGAACCAAACAATGAGAAATATATTAACCCAATGTATTTTCCCTTTCTGTGATAGCTCTCATGATAGTCTGTGCTGAATTTACTGTTCATCTATCCTCAAAAACGCCTTTGGAATGCTCAGTAATATTTATCCCTCTACCTTTCAAGTATTTGTATATTGGGTTACTGTACCCCAATGTGTGATATAATGTGTTTAATTTGTGGGATTGCCACATAACACACACACACACACACACACACACACACATATACATGGTGCCAAAAAAAAATACATGCACATTTTAAGAGAGAAAAACTATTAAAATTATAATAGTGTATTCCAATAACAAAAGATGAATACTAGTCATGTTTGACTTCTGTAATTACAAGAGGTCCAGACACTTCTGATTATGGCGAACTACTGCTCGAGCATCGTTGACCAAAGTGTCCATTTGTATACTTTTTTTGGCATTCCCAGTGTATGTGTGTGTTTGTGTGTGTGTGTGTGTGTGTGTGTGTGTGTGTGTGTGTGTATATATATATATATATACACACACACACATATATATATACACACACACATATACAGTACATATAATACTATGCTATAGATATAGCTTAAATAAGGCTTTTATATTAGGAACTAAATATATTCCCTTTTTTTTGTTTCTCACCAGGAGACTGTCATTTTGACTGAAATTACAAGTTAAAACAACTGGCTTGGTTATGAATAGACATAACCTAAATGTGAATTACAAAGTAAGATGATGTACAAATCTAACTTTAAAAAGTTGATTTTTCTTCTACAAAAAAAAATATATATCTCTTACTCTAAGAGCCACTGACAGTTAAGTTTGCATCTTCTTTTAAGTTTTTCATAGGAGCTCATGTCGTATGGCTAGCCATTGAAATGACCATATAAAGTGTTTTTGTTTAGTTTTTATTTGATTAAGAACATATTCCTTCAAACTATACAAAATTTCCTTCAAACTTTAAAATAGTTTTGGCTCGTATTTATTGTGATATGTATACCAACATTTTTAGAAAGAAAAAGCTTCTACTGATGTGGAAGAAATCTAATTTAACATGAATATGTTTACTTCTTAATATAGGTTTATAAATTCCTAAATCGTTTCCTAATCTTGGTCTAGTCTGAGCATTTTCTTTTTTCTGAAAAATCAGATGGCTTTAGATGATATTTAAGGTTCTTTCCTTTCTATCTTGTAATTTTTTAACTTTTTATCACTTTTAATTATTTTCATATCCAATATCATGGTTTAGTATTTAATTCTTATATCTAATCACTAAAAATGTGCACCTTAAATACTTTATTAATGCCATAACTTCAGACCCATTTTCTATTTGACAAAATAAAACAAAACCTTTTCAAAGCTAGATTTTTTTATTCAGTAATAGACTTAAAACTTACTTCTCTTTTTCCCTGGCAGTTATTGACCTTTCTTGCAAGAGATTATTAGCTAAAGGTCACTGCTTTTTTATTTTGTTACCTTAAAGCTAAGGAATTTATTATCTCATCCTTAATACGATGGCAGATCATTTTCTTCATGGGCTGTGTAGTACATAAATAATGCAAGATTTAAAGTCTTAGAATTCATTTATCAGCAGATAGCAAAGTACTTAACAAAATCCTTTTCTGGCTTTAGGTAACAGTCTGCATTTATGCTGAATCCACTCATGGCTCTGTGAATGGCTTACATGTGGGGACCAGCCACTGACTGATACTGGGCAGACTTGTCAATGACTAAATTCATCCTCCATAAAATTCACCAAAAAAGAAATTGATGAAAATACAATTTTAATTTTTAGGATTATAATTTGGATGCTGCCTTCTTTTGTTCCATTACTGGGTTTCTATCATGACTGCTAGAACAGGAAAGAAAGAAACTGAAAAATGGCAATGGAACTTTGCAGTAAGAATGGAAAAAGAAACTGCATAACTGTGATGTCCAGTGGAAATATTTTTGCAATTGGAAGCAAAATGGCCATATTCACTCTCCTTAGTTGAGTTTAAATAGAACAGAAAATAAGAAGGCCCTGACTGACAGAAATGTAACACATTTCTCAAATGTTACAAGTTCTATTACCACCCAGAGCAGGAGAAATAAAAGTCAATATTACACTTTACAAAATGCATATACTGGAATGCTGCCAAATAATTATGTGGCAAATTTTGACCTGCTTCAAGATGTTTATCATCAGAGGGTCAAAAGATCAGCAGCTCTGCCTCTAAACATTCAGAGTCTAATTAAGCTTATTTGTATATTCTAAAAATCACTTTTATTTTTAAAGCGCTATTAAAAACTGTCTTATACATTTGATTCCTAAGTCTTCCTAATTGTGACAGATGTTAAACGGCATTAACACTGAAAAAATAAATAAATAAATAAAAATCTTCACTTGACCTGGATGATTTTCTGCATTAAATGTTTGAATGTCAGGGTAATTCCATTAGCTGATATTGAATAGTAATAAAACAATTTCAGTGGGAAATAATATAAACGAGATCTCCTACAAATACAGTATAATGACTAGAGGTATACAAACACAAACATTTTCAATAAAATACTTTAGCAAACATTTTTTTGCCTTTCTCTTTCTTTCGTGTCTCACTATGGATCCAATTAATAAAGCAATAAAAAGAATTGCTGACATATATTTCAAAAATCTTCAACAAATATTTTTTAAAAACCTGGTGAAATGCAATTGAAACAAACAAACAAACAAAAATCAGCCAACAAAATACACTGTGTTGTGTAATATTTTTAGTCTTTGATCTTTTTCTAAAACGTTTTGTAGTATTGGGAGAATGCAGTCAACAAAATTCCAATTGAAGTTAGGAATATCAGGTCTTTTATCCAGTCTAACTAATTGAACATTCTCATTTAAAAATAAAAGAAGTAAAACCTGTATAATTTACTTTTGCACAACTATTTGCACTGGCAATAAAAATTTTAAGTATTTCTAAATAATTTATTACAAAAATGTAAAAATGTATCAGATAGATATAGTAATAATCACTACATTATTAAATTAATTCATAATTTATTAATTATTTTAATAATTTACAATTACTAATATTATTTTTAAATATCAGATCGATATGGTATTTTGAATAATTTAATTAAAAATAAATTCGTTATGGAGACAAAATGATGCAAACTCAGTCAATATTTAGTTTATTAAAAGCATTTTAAGGTAACAAAATACTATATAGCAAATAATAAGCTAGCACTTAGAATAGGAAAATGAAGCCTGGCAGATAAATAAGACAGGTGTTGGGTGAAAGAAACAATGACAGACACAAAAATATTTGTAGTACAAGTCATGATTAAATAGGTAATAAACATAGAAATAATGCCCTAAAAGAGTTTCTGAGAAAGACATAATTTCATGGATATGGACAGGGATGTATATAAATATTTAAGCAGTTTTTGAATATTGACTAGCTGGATATGTTTAATACGTAGGTGAAAAAGTATGGAATAGTGAAATACACTGTGGGCCAAAAATGATGGAGCCAAAAATAAGTTTTATGGTTTGTCAGATAACATAAATACGCATTTGTGTTTATTTAAACAGGGAAATATTATCCTACTAGTATGATAATACCTCCACTGGGCCCTCTGAAACTTATTGCGTCAATCTTTGTTTCACACATTACTGACAAAATAGGACATTACCCTTCTGCTCTAAAGGAAATACATACTGAGAGCCGTTTTAATATAAGGAGGAAAAACACGATCCTTCATGTAAATATGCTCTTAAGCATTTTGAAGAAACAGATCATTGACTTGGTGCAAAAGCTTTTCCAGCCTATCATGTAAATACGTGTTTAACGACTTTGTAAATTTCAGGTCAATGGTCCAATAGACCAAAAAGTCTTGGAGCTGATATAGTGTACCCTGTAAATGCATATTTAGGGAATTTAAAAATTGCAGATTATTGACTTGATTATTGATGCAAAGTAGCCATTATAATTTATCAGGTAATTGACTATCCTATCATAAGATGTACATTTATAGGATGTAGTCATAATTTATGAACATAATTAAATGTAATATTACTTTCAAAACCATTTTGCTTTTTGGATTTTTTGGCACCTATTCTCTGTTTTCACCATAATACATGTTTCTTCCACGTGGAGGGGAGGAAAGGCTTTTCCTTGACCCCATTAGGATCTCTGTCTGGGTCTGAAAATTTAGTTGACAAAGACAAATTAGCAAAAGAAAGGCATATGAATTTATTAAATATAAGTTTTACATGATACAGGAGCTTTCCTAAGGAAATGACGACCCAAAGAAACAGACAGCGTATTAAGTTTATGCTGCATTGGATGAAGACTGGGAAGTCTTGTAAAAATATGATAGGTTAAGGAGTTTGAGGTAAGTCTAGTAAACTGGGGGAAACATAGCAAGGCCTGTAAGGCTCCTTCTCGGTGTCCCTTTGCCTTCAGAGATAAGGATGTCCCTTTCCTCTGGGTATAGAAAGGGCACCTCTCACCTAAGGGTTTTATGACCTGTTTCAGGGGGAAAAAAGGTGGGATGGGGAGAAAGTCTGAGTGACTTTCCTGCTTCTGCTTTTTCTCAAACTCCTGTTTCATCTTAAATTCAATATGCCAACATGCCAGATTTGGGGGTAGTATGCCCCAAACCCCATTACCTGTGTAGATATGCTTAACTCTAACAACTTTAGAGACTTTTGCATTTTTAATCAAATTTTCAATAACTACATAAATAAGTACTGTCAACATTTTTCATTACATTCTGACTTTGTCAACTATAATCCAGATAATGATTTTGGATATATCCCTCTAATAAAGAATAGTTTAAAATATTTCCTTGTAATTTTTTCTTCAAAAGACATTTATGTTTTACAGTTAATAAAGAGCTTGAGGCTTGTTGCCTCTGCGTTAATTGAGGGTTGGGTATGCTTTCTTGTTACGGCACCCACAACTTTTATTTAGATCTGCCTAGATGGACTCATTTTTTTAGTAATAGTTACAATTATATCTGCTATAACCAATATGATTTATTCATTTAACTAAAAGCCATGTTATTAACGAGAAATTTTATTCTAGTAAAATTAAGGTATGTTATTCTTCTAAAATAACATTGTAGGGTAACATTTGCTATCTGTGTCAATTTACTTTTTTTTAATCCACTTTTAACTTTGGGACTAATGTGTACACGCTCTGCTTCAGACCATTTTTAATATATTTGTATTTCAAAAAAACTAGTCCAAAAAAATTTGGCTTATTTGTGATACCTAGAAATGCTCCAGATCATTTAAATAATTACACAAAAGGAAACTGGCATTTCCAAATCAAAGGAATTTTTTAACATACTTATTCAATACCTCTCTGACCTTTAAAAATCAATACTCAAAATTTCCACGTTCTACTTGAATCATTGCTTGATAGAAAGTCACTCATCTTTCATTCCTTTTGTTTCACACTTGAACTATAAAATATTTCTTTCAAAGGAAGATACCTGAATGTGTTGTTGTCTTTTGTTACTTTCAGGAAGAACTCCAAACATTGGAGAGGTCACTGTTAAGTGAATTCCTTCAATACCACGTTTCTGACTTGCCTTTCCTGCCCCATCTCTTTACCGGCCCCAGAAAACCTGTGTAGAGCCAGCAGGTCCCTGAAGCTCCCCTGATCTCTGAAGGCAATGTTCATCTGCCTGGAATAATCTTTATTCTCTTTGTCAGGTGAAAAACTGTTCTCAGATGTGCTAGACACTAATAATTTAAAATGAACAGGATACAATTCCCATTCTCAAAGAGCTTCATACTCTTTTAGGGCTCTGTTCAGTTATCTTTTGAAACTGTTCTTCACATCTCAAGATACACTGAAGTACATTTTCTTCTGAATCCTACAACTTCTTTCCCCTACTTCCACAGTAACTATAAACTGTTATTCTGTTATGTAGTAATCTATTTATATCATAGTTCCCCTATTTTGTGAGTTTCTCAAGGAAAAGGACTGTTGCATTCCCTTCTGTATCTGCAATCTGGTACATTCTACTTATTTTAATAAATTTGGGTGAATGAATTACAAATGCTAAATTTAAAGCTTATGCAAGTTCTACATTGGAAAATATATAGTAGTTCTATGTGTAAAGCATTGTTTTATTTTTTTATTGAGATGACTGTTAAAAATGCTTCAATTTGTGTATTTGTCTATTTTGTCTGTTGTTTCTGCTGATTTTTGCATTATATATTTTGAGTTATATTACTTTCATACAAATTTAGAAAGCTAAATATGCTTAGTGGATTGATGATTTTGACACTATAAAATTTCCTCTTTATCTCTAGTAATGGTTTCTGCTTTAAAGTTCACTTTACCTGATATCACTACAGCTAAACCAGTTATGTTTTGGATAGTGTTGGCTGGTTAGTATATAGCTCTCTATTTTTAAATTGTATGTTTTCTCAAATATAAGAATTTTCTTTTTTAAGCAGCATATATGTGGTTTTGTTTTTGTATTCAGTGACACAATCTTTGTGTTTCAAATGGAATATTTAACCTGTTTACATTCAATGTAATTACTGATATATTTAGGTTTAACTCTACAAACTTGCTGCTGATTTTCTATTTGTCCCTAATATTCAACCTTACTTTTTGACCCCCTTTGTCTTTCTATTGGGTTATTATGATTATTTTAACTTTCCATATTATTACCTTTGTAGCAAAATATTTTATTTTTATTATAGTGACAACAGTAGATATTGAAAAATGTTGTAAACATTTATTATAGGCTAATCAAATTGTATGGTTACCATTTTCCAGGCAATATAAAGCCCTTGAATACTTTACCTTCAATTGCAACCACCCTCCTTTGTACTAATGTTGACATGTAGTATATATAATTTTAAAACCAAAAGCATAATTAATGTTATTTTAGACAGCCCTTATTTATTTAATCTACCCATATATTTTATTTGCCTTTTTTAAATTCATTTTTAATCATATCTTTCTGCTTTTAATAAATTTTCTTCTGGCTAAAGGATTAACTGCAGTATTTCCTTTAATTCAAATCTACTGGTGACAACTCTCCATTTTTATTTGTCTTAAAATCTAAAGTATTATGATTTAACTATATATACAGAGGGTGCCCCCAAAAATGTATTCACATTTTAACAAAGGAAAAAATATTAAAATTGTAATACTCAATATATACCAATAACAAAAGATGAATACAAGTCACATTTGACTTCTACAATTATGAGAGGTGCTCAAAGTGGTTACCATCAGTGTCCAGACACTTCTCATTGTCGTGAACTACTGCTTGAGCAACGTTGACCAAAATGTCCACTTCTACATATTTTTTTGGCACCCCTAGTATATACATGTATAAAACTATATATATGATGGTATATAAATAGTTATAAATTGTAACATCTATAGTTTCTGATTGATTAGTATAATGTTATCACTTGTATGGGTAGAACCATGATTTATTTTAATACCACAATCCCAAGTACATTACCACTAAATTGCTTTCTTATTCTTTAAGAATGATTTATTTTCTTGAACATGACTCCCTTCTTCAGCAATTTTTTTAATTAATGGTAAATAACTTTATCTTAAATATTGATGAATTTAACTAAATCTGTAGCATTACTCATAATGCTTTCAGATGTTATATCTGAAAACTTAATTTCCAAGTGCTTTATGTTGAACTGTTTTTGAATTAGATGAAAAAAATTAAACCATTCTTAAAATTAACTTGACTGATTTTCTATTTAAAATATCTGATAACACAAATAAAAATAAAACTGGTATAATTTGACTGTATGAAAGTTCTTCCTGTTAACAGAGCCAAATTGTTACAACTATTGCTTCACTTATGTAGGTGCAAAAGTAAGCTTGGACAAGAAGATGATCAAATGCATTTCCAAAAAAGCAAAACCAATGGTTTAATCTAAATGCACAGCTATGCTTTATAAAGAAATACATTTCCTGAAACTACAGGTAGTAAATTTTTATCTTCAGTCATCATTTTTACTTAACAGTTATTTTGTATAGAACATGATGATTTTAAAATAGAAACCACAAATTTTCTGGTTTCTGTATAGTCTCTAGTACCATGAAGTTATACTAGTAAATGGAAAATCCAGACATCAAATTTGTGTAAGTTACATATTTATCATCAAATTTGGAAAGTGAAAAGTTGGGTCTTTTTTCATCAAATATGTCCATTCATTTTTTTTAAACAAGTTGTTACTGAAAGGGTTTATTGCAATTTTAAAAAATGTATTACTATAAAATAAGTTATTGCCTTCACTATGACAAGATGCTTCAGCTAGCCTACTAAGGAGAAATGCAAAAAGTATGGAACACAGCCCAGTCATCTCAGCCTATAACCAGCTGGTCAACAGCTGACTCTCAGGCATGTGAGCAAGTCCAGTTGATACCAGAACCACCAACCTAAAACACTGACTTTCAAACTCATGAGCTTAATAATAAATTATTGTTGCATGCCAGTAAGGATTTGTGGTTGTCTGTCACATAGTATTATTGTGGTGCTAGATCAATGACAATGAAATAAGGAATGACATAGAACTTTTCAGATCAGAAAGCATGTACGAGATTCTTCAAATCTGTCTAATGAGTGAGAGGCAGGATTAAAATATCAACATGTTTTTATCCCCATGAGGGTGCTTTTATCATCACAAATGTAAGCAAGCTCCTTAAATCTTTTCTGTTTCTGAAATAGTTTTAACATACTATTTCTTAGATGTTCTAAAGGCATTTTTTAAAGAGTAACCTAAAATCATAGCTTTGATTTTCCTCTCCAATGCGAATCTCCTTTAAGTTCATCCAATTTTTACATTCTTTGTGACCTTCTTATTTTATCCTCTAGAATCACATAAGAAAAATAAAAAAGCTTTGGGAAATTTCAAAAGAAGTCTTATCTACCCTTGTCTTTAGAAATGGTGCATCTTGATTTTATGTTTAAAGATTCTAAAAAGAGATATTTGAACTTACATTAAATGTAGGGACGTCTTATGTTTGATGTAAGAAACAAAAAAATTTTTTTGAATCTCCAAGGTGCCTATCATTGTATAAAATATTTGGATTTTATTTTTTTAAATTAAGGGGTAAATCCTTAGGCAGTAATTTAGCAACATGATAATATTCTGTGACTAAAGGCTTCAGCCACATTAGATAATGTTGCACTACAGATGATGTCAATAATCAAATTCAATAATTAAGGTTTTATGCCATTTAAGTGACATAATCAATATTAGTGAGTTTTGTATCTTTGGCTTGTGTTAGAATCACAACTCCAAGAGTTTCTGATGTAACTAGTTTCAAGTGGAACTTAGTAAATTTCCCAGGTGAATTTAGTGTACAGCTAAGGGTGGATTAAAAACTATTCAAATTTTTGTTACTCTGTATAAGTTAAAATTCTTTGATACTTTATGAAAAAATTTTAATTAGTGCTTTTGTTCACTGCTGTCTCTTAAGCACATATAATATTATCTTGTAAAATGTGAGTGTTCAATTAATAGTTATTGAGTTTAAAAGTATATGCATACATGAATGAGTGGATAGATGGAGGGATGGATGGATGGATGGATGGATGGATGGATGGATGTTGTACACTTATATTCAAGCTTTAGCTGTGGTAATTATTTTAGCAAATGACAACATATAACATTAATAGAACCACTATTTCATGAATATGAATCATGCTTTTTGTGTTCCTTTAATTTAATGATTCTCAACCTTTAGTACATATCAGGATCATTTAGAGGCTTGTTAAAACACAGATTTCTGGGTTCCAACCCCAAAGTTTCTGATTCTGTAAGTCTGGAGTGAGGCTAGAGAATTGGCATTTCTAACATGTTCCCAGGAGACACCAATGTTGCTTGTGCGGGGCCACACTTTAAGAACTGGTGCTCGAACTCATATGCAAACTCTCCTTTTGAAATCTCTGTAGCTTATCCAACGACTTTTCTAACATACCCCACATGCCTGATGTGCTGGCATCACTTAGCCCTCATCATATTGCTTGGTGGAAATTGGAATGCCAGGAACATCACAATGATACTCTGGCTCCAGCTATGCTGTGACTAATGCCACCCTTTGTCTCTGACCCAGGGGTTTCATATCTTCTGCTAGTATTCCCTAAATTAGGGATTTGCAAGTAGGGTAAAATCTCTGATCAGTCACAATTCTCAATGGCACATAAAAATATAATATCAATTTCATGACTTCTTTATAGCATAGTGGACAGCAGTTTTCCTGGCATAATGTAACATTAACATTGAAAAGATCTATAGCGTTTGTAGTTGGAAGTCGTAAATAGTTACTTCTCTTCAGAGATTCTTAGCTTTCAGTTTAAGTGAGCTTCTTTGATGTTATAACTCATTACAGAAAGGAAGAAAGGAAAAAGAGAGAGAGAGAGAGGAAGAAAGAAAGAAAGAAAGAAAGAAAGAAAGAAAGAAAGAAAGAAAGAAAGAAAGAAGGAAGGAAGGAAGGAAG
>NW_017732073.1:58426-101293 GCF_001890085.2 Hipposideros armiger | reverse complement strand
AAGAAAGAAAGAAAGAAAGAAAGAAAGAAAGAAAGAAAGAAAGAAAGAAAGAAAGAAAGAAAGAAAGAAAGAAAGAAAGAAAGAAAGAAAAAGAAAGAAGGAAAATAAATATGTGAATTTGGTTCCAATTGAGCCAAAGAAGCATACCATGTCTGACTTTTCTTAGAGGCTAGTTATTCATTCATTTCAGAACTGATTCTGCAAACAAACAGCAACAACAAAAACACATCAAAATAGTTTAAGTAATTTTACCACACAAGTTGACATTCCTGGGGAATTTATGGCTGATCTTTAAGATAAACTCAAAACATGTAGCTTAGTATCTATCAAGGTTGAGAGGAGGACTAGTGTAATTTTCCCTTATAATTTTTGTCCAGTTTTATTGAGATATAATTAACATACATCACTAGTATAAATGCAAGGTGTACAGCATAATGGTTTGACTTACATGTATTGTGAAATGATTACTACAATAAATCCCTCATTATCTCTAGCATTTATTAATGGTTCTTTCTTAGAATTCCCATCTTCATGCTTATACTGCCCATCTGATTTTCACACTCTCTACTCTATTCATCATAGTCCTTAGCATATTATTAATCAGTTGTTTTTTTTTAGATTCCTAATCTGATAATTCCAACATCCAGGTCATATCTGAGTCTGGTGTTGATGCTTGCTCTGTCTCTTTCAACTGTGTGTGTCTGTCTCTTTAGTGTGTGTGTGTTGTAATTTTTTTTTCTTGATTGCCAAGCAGGATTTATTGGAAAAGGGGAAATGTAAACAGGCTTTTAGTAAAATGATGGTAATATGTAGGGGAAGGGAGGAGTTCTCTAGTCCCATGATTAGATCTCAGTCTTCTAATAATCCTGTGTCTCTAGACTGTAAACTTCACATGTGCTTCTCATCCCCTTCTTCCCCTCCCCTCTTAGGTGGGAGAGGATGGCTAGAGTGGGTAGCAGTTGGGTCTTTTCCTTTCTCATGCTCAAGGCTTGAGCTGGCTGGGGTTGGGCACTTCAGTTTGTCAGGTCAGCGAGACTCTGATAAAACAGCAGCAAGTTGGACTCTGATTAAATAGTTTTGCCTAAGGGGAGACCTTGTTAAGAAAAACAGATCATTCTACAATATTTTTAAATGGTTTCTTTTCCTCTCCCCATGCTGGAAGCTCGAGGGGGTTTGATCTGATATTCAACTGTGAGAACCTGGTAGACTCCAGGAAGCAAAACTCACAAGTAAGTGTGTGGTCTCTCTCCAAGGACTGGGATTCTTTAAAGCTTTGAACTCTCCAAATTGTCCACAAAGACTCTTCAGCAATTCATCAGTCAACTACAGTTCAATGTTCCCTACCCCAACACTGGTTCCCATGGAGGTTTCAGCTCATGTGTTTCCTTCTCCACTAAATTGTGACTCTGTATTTGCCTCTCTGTGCATCCAGTTGTGGAGGTAGCCATTTGCCCTCTGACCCAAATTTCTTACAGATCTAAAAAGAGTTGTTGATATTTCAGTTTGTACAGCTTTTACTTATTGTTAGGACAGAGTAGAAACTTCTAAGCTTCTTACATTCCAGAACTGTGTTATTTCTTTCTGAAGTAGACAAGCCATTGGAAAGTAAAAAAATGTTAAGTCTAATTTTTCCTCTATTTTTATATTCCCATGGTATAGTCTAATGAAAAGCAGAGAAACCTTTATTTTTTTTCTTGCACTTCAATCTTCATTATCTTCTCTTTAGCCATTTATATAACAGCCAGCTTGATCAGCAGGAAATGTTGTAGCTGACAAATAAAAACGGTTAGACATATTTTCTACATTATTTCTTACTGATCCCACCCCCTTTCATTTTCCACATGATGAATGATCTCCAGTGAAGCAAATTGTTAACTCATGTTTAAGTATCCTTCTTGTGCTGTCTTGCTGATATTAAGAACTTTTGGTTTAGCTAATATTGGTTTTTCATTTCACAATTACTTTAACATTTTTTATCCAAAATTATAATTTTTTTTTATTTTAGGAGTTTTGAATATATCACTCATAAAAAGGGTGCCTTGCCCTTTAGATAAAATGAGAAGTTTAGAAACCTGAATTTGTAGCATATATTCTCCTTCAAAAATGAATCTTTCAGAAGAAAACCTTCTTTCACTAAGAACTGTTAATACTCTCATAAGAAGCAAAAAATAAAAACATAATTATATGTTGTATTAAAAACTGCATTTCTGTTATCCAATCTAACTATAATTTCAAAGTCCTTTTCTATCTCCAATTTGACTTGATAGTTTACAATTATGGGCTTTTTTAAAATCAAAGTTTAATTGCATATTTTTCTTTAGTGGTCTCTCTGTTTATCTATTGGGTTGTCAGAAAAGTCATGACATATTTTTTCTATGTTTTTCATTGCAAAAATGTGTCATGACTTTTCCGACAACCCAATAAAAG
Source organism: Hipposideros armiger (assembly GCF_001890085.2). NCBI lineage: Eukaryota > Metazoa > Chordata > Mammalia > Chiroptera > Hipposideridae > Hipposideros > Hipposideros armiger. The sequence goes on along the minus strand of NW_017732073.1, from coordinate 98,866 downwards.
TTAAAGGGAAATTCAGACTTTCTCTTTCCTTTTGAAATATGTAGTAGTTTTGTTTAAACACTAATTCAAGGCAATGGTATATTTGATGATGCTATAAAAGTTTGTACACATACCCTTATTTTTAAGTGAATGTTGGGCAGAAAGATTATCAAATTTTCTTAACCCATATTTCTATTTCCAGGGATAGAATGTGAACAGATGTTTTGTGGCCAAAGCACCAACTCATTTTCATCTGAAACCCATGTTTTCCCCCTTTCAACACCCATTTCATTTTTACTTAAAACTCTATGTACATCTTTTTTTTTTCTTAATTAGCTTGTGACTTCCAAGAGTCCTTATTCAGCATTTTAAACATTTTAATTGAGATATCTAGGATCATGTCTTAAAACGTTTTCCTGAGAATTTTTTCTCTGTATTTTGAGCAATAAGAACATACAATGGGGATTGGCAAATGAGCTTCCATCAATAATGAATGAATGTGGTTGGAGAAAATCCTAGACTTGTTATCATTAATGCTATGATGCAGACCATTACAACATGTCTACCAATATGGTTATGTAAATTTGCATCCTTAATGATTCTGTTGCTACAGGTTGATTTATAGTCCACAGTAAAAAGTTTGTTTGCTTTATAACAAAATTATAACCAGGCAGGATAAGAGCCTCTAGGGCAATAATTGCTTCACAGTAGGGGGCATTTACATCTCAAATTGCTGTGCATCTGGCCTCTAAATCATCGGTACAGAAGATGGTACTGCCAGCCAAAAAAGCAGGAAAAGCAAGGCCTATTTATCAGTACACAGAGCACAATGTACTTGGAGTATCTAAGTCATACTTTTTCAAACAGAAAACCAAGGGAAACTAAGCCAGGCTTTATAGTTTAAATATGGAATTAAATTTAATAATCTGGGATTGTGCTAGAAAAATCAAGCTGCTATTGTTACCACAAGTAATTATTTCTGTCTTAAAAATTATCCGGACCAAGGTAGTATTATAGCAAACATGTAGAAAATTAAGAGATAACCCGTATCTTGCCTATCATAGGCTAGATACTAAGTTGTGTGTTTTAGGTTAGATACGTATTTTATCCTTACTTTAAATTTCTGACATACTGATTGCTCTAATTTATCAGTGAGGAAATTAAGGCTTTAAGAATTAAGGAAATTTGCTCAAACTCGCAACTAGTATGTAGCCACTCAAGAGGAAAACTCTTTTTTTTCTGACAAAACTGTTTTTTTCTGACAAAACTTATTTTTTCTTTTTTTTATGATTGGGGTGTTACCTATATTTCTAGGTTTGTATAATTTTTATATCTAATTCAAAATCGGAAATAGCTCTCAGGAATAGTAAACAAATAAACATATAGACATATATAATAAATTCAGCTTCAATTTGAAGTTCTGAAATTATTTGCTTCTATTAAAAGAGGTATGGCTGTTCCAGGAAGCGTGATGTACTATTGGCTGATGTTAGTATGTTTGCAGAGGTCATCAGAAAGACAAAACTGACTGGGTTATATTCAAGGCAGCATTCCCAAGCATGCAGAGACCCTGCCATTTTTCTTCTGCGCATCGCCGTTTCATTTTCTACATAGCTTTCATCACTGTGTGAAATTATTGTATGTATTTCATTGCGTTTTATCCTCTGACTGCCTCCTCTTACACTAAGAACCCTGAGAGCAGGCTCCTGTCACACTGTTCTTAGCCAGATCCTCCGGGTTTAGAACAGTGATGGAAATACAGTAACCACACCACTTATAAGTGTGGAAAGAATGAATAAAAGAATAAGTAAAAGTAAGAAATGCTTCTTGGAAGAGCTGTAAAGAATGGAAGTAAAGAGCAGTGAGGAATCGTTTCCAAAGACCTATTGACTATATGTTAACTTTTTCTTACTGTGTGAGAAACTCTCTAATATGAAGTGTTATAAATGTAAATTGGAAACTACCTGAAAAAAAAGAAAGAGACCTTTTAAACAATTACTTAGGGTCACTTTATTCTGAGAGGATGGGGAAATAATCCAATGAGCAAGCCTTTGAGAAAAAGCTACTCAGTAGGTAGAAGGAGAACAAAGAGTGCCAAAATATTGGCAAACTAAAAATTCTAACAGAGGATCTCTCTCTCTAAATCACTGAAATTCTATAGCACCTGAAGATATTTCTACCAAAAGTAAATCTGGCTTTTCTGAATACATAATATTCCATGTTTCACATAACAATACAAAAAAAAAGGAATATTGGCCTGTTTGAAGAATATTTGTAAGAAGAGATCAAATACAGAAATTGGTGATTTTCCTATAAAGGGCAAGAGACTCTTGGTTAATCAGTTGATCAGGTAATGGGCTATATTTTTGGGAAGGTGTAACTAAGACTTCTACCAGAATTAGGAATAAAACTCATTAACCTTTTACCCAGTTGAGCTAAAATAAACCACGTGAAGCTAATACTGGAGCTTAAAAATCCTAGTCTGTCACTACTGTTTTTCAAGTATTATGTAGAAAACTGACAGGCATTGAGCCCAGGTGGTGTTTTCATCTTTTATCCCAATTTGAAGGTCAAATCTTTGGAAGAGAAAAAGATATGAGACATGAACAGCTGGTTGTATAAATGACATCAAAGAACAGGATTTGTTGTTGTTTTTATTTTTTTGGAAGATGAGTATCCTAACAAAATGACTAGCTCTAGCAGTGACAAAGTATATCTCGTGTGTCTGGAGAGAACATTTTATTCAGGACATTACAGACATAATCAAGAAGATTCCTAAACTCAAGAGAAAAAGTGAGTGCCGTGAGGAAAGCTCAATAATAAATAATATGATGTGTATCAAATGAAATGCAGTGAGGAAAAACAGTGGTGTCCATACCTACTATTCCTAAGGAAAACACACTAAGTATATTTTGAATGCAACTTAATGTCTTCATATCCTGTACAACAATATTAAGTATAATGAGATAAATATGAAATCTTAACATGAAGAAGGCAAACATGGGATGTAGTATTGATCTAAATTGCTATAATGAAAGCTGTACCATGCTTGGGAGTAACAATCCAAATGAAAAGATTATGTGAAGATTATGTGTAATTATTTGTAAATACACTTAAAGGGAAAAGCACTTGGTTTTGTATGTGGGGAAGATATTGAAGGTGTTCCTTTTGGAAAATATACTACATCTGCCTGACCCACCACAAGGATTTTCTACTAAAGATTACAAAAATGTAAAGTATCTTATAATAGAGTTTATCTAGGAATTCTATTTTTTAAGAAAACTCAATATGTGATAAATACTTGAATTATTTTGACTTGATAATAATTTTCTTTTTTATTTTAGAAAGGAATTCAAGAATCTTTTTTAAGTGGATGTAACACTACTCCATATAAAATTTAAAGGAAGAGATATGATAAATTATAACATTAAAAAAAAGTTTTCTATACCTTCCAAAAGACTACAATTGCTAAAGAACAGAATCTCGTTGACACTCTAAGGATATAGGAGCATAGAAAATGCTTTAGGGAAACAGAAAAAGGTATGATCTTGTGACCTAAATCTCTACAGAGTAGTTTTCATCACAGCGCAATTTTGTCCCCCCAGGTGATATTTTGCAGTGACTGAAGACATTTTTTGGTTGTCATAACTTCGGGACACCTAGTGGCAACTAGTGGGTAGAGGCCAAGGATGCTACTAATCATTTTACAATGCACACACAGCACAGCCCTGCACCCCCAACAAACAGTTATCCAGCATAAAATGCCAAGACTTGAAGCTCTAGGTAATAACATAGCTCCATGCATATGTGAGAATATACAAAATAAATAAGTAAACAAATAACAAATTTCTATAATAAGAAAAATGGGGTAACATCAAAACAACCATCATGGCTCTCTGTAAAGTCCCCTGTTGAATTTACAAAGTAATATTTATAGTTTAAACAATGTCAGACTAGGATTCAGCTACATCCTTTCCTTCTTTTTTTTTTTAATATTGAGTTGGAAGCAACTCTAGTAATTATGAATTGGAGTTACAGAAAGGAGTAGGATTTAAATTCTAAATCTGACAACTACTAGCTGATGACTTGTTCAGGTTCTTTTCATGAACCTCATTTTGTCTTTTTACCTGTAAAATGGGGATGAAAATAATATTTCCCTCATAGTATTTTTGTGGGTATTAGGTACAATAATAAAATTAAAGCACTTAGTGAAATGTTTATAATAGCAAGTGCAGGAGAAATAGCAGCTTTTATTTCTTACTATTTTCTTACTTCTCATGTTCTTTACCTGTAAATTAAGAATACTTGATAGGATGATTTCCCAGATAAGATTTAAAATCAGAAACTTTTTTTTGTCACTTAAATGTTATGAAAAAATCAATAACTAAAACTGAAAAAAAAGAAAATATTTACAAAAGTGATTTATTAAAAAACCTACTATTTGAAATAGTGATATAAGCCTGTAATTAGAGATATAAATTTTAATATACAGTAAGTTTTGAAATAATACTGAAGAAGCCAAAAGAGTTTTTATATTTTCTAATATTGTTTTTTATTTAAGTATAGTTGGTATGCACTCTTACATTGCTTATATTAGTTTCAGATGTACAATATAGTAACTAGACATTTTTATTCTTTACAATTATGGCCAACCCACTAATTCTAGTAACCACCTGTCACCATGCAAATTTATCACAATATTGTTTTCTATATTTTCCTTCTGCTTTTCACTCATTGTCCCACCCCCTCCCTTCTGGTAATCTTTCCGTTGGTCTCTGCTTCTGTGAGTCTGTTTTTGCTTTTGTTTGTTTTGTTTTGTTTTTAGATTCCACACATAAGTGAAACCATATGTATTTGTCCTTCTCTGTCTGACTTATTTCACTTAGCATAATACCCTCTAGATCCATCCATATTGTTGCAAATGGCAAAATTTCATTTTTTATTGCTTCATCATATTCTGTTGTGTATGTTTATATATATATATATATATATATATATATATATATATATATATATATATATATATATATATGACATCTTCTTTATCCATTCATCTATCAAGCTCTTATATTAATTCTGGGTGTGAAAAAAGGAAAACACAAACTTGCAACTTGGGATAGATAAAAAGGGGGAAATATAATTAATTACGCAATTTCTACACTGATTTACCATAAAAAAAATCAAACATGGTTAAGAAGTTCATTGAATTGGGACAAAACTAGAATCAATGTCTGATTTGTTGAGCTAAAATCTGATGACTAAAAATATTGAAAGCCAACATATGAGACAAGATGCTAGACAAGAAACAGGCTCTTTTCAAAAGCCTTGTCTCCACCCCTAGATGATGAATGAATTTCATGCTTACCAAGTAGCACTTTAGAAGTAGTGAGAGTGCAATTTTGAGAAAGACTAAAGTAAAACTGAGAAATATTATCCTAATATTTCTAAAAGAAGAGATAAATAGATTGGTTCTCGAAGCTCTAGGCTATTTCCCAACTGTCAGTCCATTGCACAACTCTGCCAGGACTTCAGCTATTTCTATGGGCTATCGGTTTTTGTTTTAAAAAGAAAGTGTTGATTACTTCTATAAATGGAAACCAAGTGTTGCTTACTACTAGTAGAAATACTTTATAAATCATGAAGACAAAGCTATGTTTTAAAATTTTTTGTAGATATTCCTGCCCACCAAAACTATTTAGTCTAAGTTCTCTTTTCATTTTTAAATAGGGCTATTAGCAAGTGTTACTAAAATGTGTTATATGGATACTAATGCCAAACTGAGACATCCTTCTAGATGGAATACAATTTTTATAATTGAAAAAATAGTGATTTAATATGTTTTCATTAGTATTATTTAATTATTCAATTAGTAATCTTTTAAGTCAATGTACCACATAAAATAATTTGAAATTCATGTAAAGTCAATTTGAATAGCCAGAGGTACTATGCCTTCCTTTGGTTACACATACCCTAGATACCACCAGAGTCATCTCAGGAGTTTTTTAAATATACTGATGCTCAGGGCCCCCACTGGCGGAGATTCATATTCAGTTGATATGGGTAGGGTGTGGGCATTGTTACATTCTCCAAACTCCCAGGTGATTCTAATATACAGCCAAGACTGAGAGCCCTGCTCCAACAATACCACACTTAATAGAGATGATTATTTAGCAAATTGTCTGAGAGCACTTAGAAAATGAATTATTTAACACAAAGATCCAACTTCAATTTATTTTCTGGTACAATTTGTAGACTAATAAGGCAAGATCACAGACATGCTGGATGCTGATTTCAGCAAGGCATTTAACAAATCTTGATGATATTGCAGAAAGATTATAAAATAAAAAAAGAGTGCTACATGATAATAAGAATAGCTTTATTTCTACCTGGTTAAACTAATAACTAAAGTTCAAATTATATCTGAAGGTATTTGTGTGTGCATGTGATGTGCCCTATACATTCTAACCCCCTATTTTGACAGTTGAAGAATCTTAATCAATAATGTGACTAGGAGGCTGACATAAAAATTATGGTGACATGATATTAGGAACAACATATAATACTTGACATGACAAAAGTCTACTTTTAAAATAACCTTACACTAGAACGGAAACGATGATGTTTAATAGAGGGGGGAAAATGCTGACTCCTGGATTTTAAGTTAAAGATTTGGCTATGAAAGTACAGGATGATGGTCTTGTGGCTTAGCAATTCATGTGTAAAAAGATGTGGAAATTTTGCAGTTTCTGTGCTTAACGTGAACCATTTCAGTGCTGTGGCTATTAAAACAAAACAACCCTCCCTAATGTAAGTTTAGCTGCATTAAAAAAGGAGTAGTCACCATATCAGAATATATATTACTCTCAATCTGCTTGAGTCATACTGGACTTGGAATTTGGGATGCCAATATTTTTAAGGTATTATTCAACAAGAGTTTCTCAAAAGAAGAAGACAGAGAAAGACTTTGAAGTGTGATGACATAAAAAATATAATAATATTTCAATTAGCCAGGAAATTTTAACTTGAAAAGTAAATTGCGGAAGGATACCATGACAGTCATCTAAGACTTCCATCTTCAAATATCGGGGTGCCAAAAAATGTATATCAGTGGGCACTTTGTCCAACGTTGCTCAAGCAGTAGTTTGCCACAGTCAGAAGTGTCTGGATGCTGATGGTAACCACTTTGAGCACCTCTTCTAATTGCAGACGTCAAACGTGACTTGTGGTCATCTTTTGTGATTGGTATATATTGAGTATTACAATTTTAATACAGTTTTTCTTTTTTTAAATGTTTATACATTTTTAGCACCCTCTATATTTAAAGGGTTATCATGCCAAAGGTTGTTTGATAGATTTTTATGAGAACGTGATGAACACAACTAGAAAGAGTTTAATGTTAGGCTAAGATCTAATCTCAAATTAAGCTTCAAATTGTTCACACGCAATGATCAATCTGTCCTTAAGATAAGGGCCTGTCTTAAAATTGGAAGTTTTCAACCAAAGAAAGAGTGACTTTATTTGAGGAATAGTGAAAGCTGGGTGCTGACAGTGTGGTGACCATTTGGACAATGTTTTTTACTTGCTTCCTTTCAGCTCTAAATTTATTTAACACATTGTTCAGAGGAGCAAGCAATTTGTTTAAGGTTATAGACCTACTTAGTATCAGAAATGAAATTACAAGAAAGGGTTTCTAATCCTTTTCTAATATGGGTAGTGTTTTTTTCTTGAGGAAAATCGTTGCCAATTTATGTTGATTACCATTCTCCTCTATATTCTATTTCAAACTGCCACAGAGAGTATGAAAAATGTAGAAGTGTGTGTTTTGCAATAAAAATGTAATATATATCATTAATTTTAAATCATAAGTGATTCACTCATAACAACTAAGTTTCAACTAAGAGTCATGTGTGTGTGTGTGAGTGTGTGTGTGTGTGTGTGAGTGTGTGTGTGTGTGTGTGTGTGTGTGTGTGTGTGTGTAAAAGGTAAAAAGTATACCTTGTGCCATCTTATAACAGTAGTTTATATTACACAGCTGGGGGAGTACTTAAAATTCTATTAGAATATATTAGTCTATCACAAACCTAGCTTTAGAAATCATGGCCTTAAACAAGTTCTTCTTTCTTTGAATGAATGAAATACAAGATTGTTGAAAATAACTTCTTAATGACTTCCATTTATTTTTGAAGTCTGTAAACATGCTGTGAAAGAGAAAGAAGCTTTGGTATTTCCCTTTGAAAATCCTACAAATTGTAGCTAACTATATGTAAATATTGTCTTAGTGAACTAAGCCGGGAATAGATGTGTTTTCCATGGATCAGGACCTCCTGACCATAATCAAATTGAATGAATGAAAGATCTATAACCCACATCAGTTTCTAAGTCATCCAGTGCTTATAAAATGCCTGAGATGTGATTATAAAATGAATTAACCATAGTCTTTACTGAAGTGTCAGTTGCACATATTTAATTATGCATACTTTTAAAAGCTAATAAATCAGGTGAACAGAAATATATGGCAAAAGCTATAACAATTTTTACACTCAGTTATATGAGGTGTTTGTTGTGTTACTTAAACGAATTTTCATTTACCCAAAGGTTTTGCCAGTGAAACTCTGTAGTTACACAAACACCTAGACAGAATAGTAACATTTAAGTATTTAATATTATTTATGCCTTAGTAGATTTTCACTATATGTTATTTAAATAAATGAATGAAAACCCATAAAAACTGAAATTAGATACTTTTTTATATAGTCACAAAAATAAAGTCTTTGTACCTTATTAGCAGCTTGATCTCTTTCCTGCAGTTACTTCTCCTCTATAATTTGCAGTTCTGGTAGAACTATAAGAGGAGGCCTTTATGTATAAAAGGGGTGTGGACACGCAGCTCAAACTAACCAATTGAAGTCTATATCCTATGGGTTTAAGTCTTAACCTGAATGACCAAATAGCTGCAACAACCAAAAGTCAATTGAAGCTTATGCATTTCATGGTGGTCCCTGACAGGATTTTTGATGATTTCTTATTACCCAGACCCTGGCCTCTGTATTTTCCAGGTCTGTTCTCCATCCTTGTCAATTCTGTGAGCTACAGCATACATTTCAATTACCATATTTCCTCATGTATAAGATGCACCTTAATTTTGGGGCCCGAAATTTGAAAAAAAAATGTATTACATAAAGTTATTGAACTCAAGTTTTATTCATCATAAAATTCATACAACTCCTCAGCAGTGTCAAAACTCCCAACCATTAGCTTGTCCTCAATCTGTGTCTGATGATGAATCACTGTCTTCATATATTGTCTTGTCCTCAGTGGAAAATCCAAGTAAAAAATCTACAACCACTGTATAAGACGCATGCAGTTTTTAGACCCCAAAATTTTCGAAAAAGGGTGCATCTTACACATGGGGAAATACAGTATATTCCAACTCTGCTTAGTTTAGGCAATAACTTAACCGATAATAAACATAGAAAAAAACAAACAAAAATAAATATACATACAAATTGCCAATGATCCAGGAAGAAAATGTGTGTGTGCATATGTATATATCCATATATCCCTATCTCTATATCTATCTATCATCTTTCTATCTATCTATCTACCTATCTATCTATCTATCTAATCATCTCTTTGTTATGTTTACCCAATATTTTGCAACCTGATTTGACAAAGTACTCTTTCTCCTCTGCCTCACCCCCTTGTCCCCTGAACATCTATTAGCTACAGTTAAGATGCTTTGAGCAACATATTCTGATGCATTACCTGTATCCATGAGCAATGTGTTAAATCTGAAGAATTGCATCTGGCATTCCATATCCCATTACTGCTTTCATCACATTCATTTCTTCCACTTGTGCATGTCATCTCTATTACAGCTTAGTGATCACATCACATTTCTCAAGTATTGAAAAATCCACACTCCCACAAGAAAAGTTATTTTGAATTGTGTCATCTAGACTTTTGCACAGGAATGTAAAGAAGCACCATTGTTCATTAAGCTAAAATATGAGATCAGGAACCTATCTTGGTTACTGGATTATTTCTTCCCTGCTTTCATCTATATTGGCTTAAGGCAATTAATCAATAAGCAAGGACAAGGGGTGAAAACATATGGTCTTTGATATTTAATAAATGAATTAATGGTGTCCCTTGCTTAAGCATATAAATTAATAAGCATTATGTCCTTTACTTAATGAGGAGTTTCCCTTTTAAAACCTGAATGAATTATCGAAAAGACCATGGCATAAATTCAAAGGCATTTTCTGACCTTGTATTCTGGCCGGCATGAATTTTTAACAAGATGCTGTATATCTGGATGGTCTATTAGAAATTGTTCATACTAAAACTTTGCTTTAAAAAAAAGCTAAACTAGTGCAGCAAAGAAAGTACCCAAGATAGCAAAAGAATATTTAACTTACGTGATATTGAAGTTTTGAAAAAAGTTTTTATGAGCTCACATTTGGCTTTAAAATATTGAGAAGAAATGATAAATCTTTTATTTTTATTGATGATTTTATCTCATATTATATTTTAAAATGTTCAAGTGTTGGAAATAGAAATATCACTGTTAATGTGTATTTTAAGGGTAAAAAAAATCATAGGTAAAAATAAGTTCCTTATGCTTTGTATCATATATTGCTTTATACAATTTGTTCTACAAAATGTTTTCCAAGATATTTTAAGTCAAAAGAAAATTTCTGTACTAAAAATCTGTTATACAATACCATATTTTTAAATTAAAATATATTTTAATGAAGAAAATGTTAAAAGGCTCGGCATGGATTTAACACTTATTCTAAACTCAGTAGTTTATATCCTACAATGATATCACAGGCTTTTTATTAGCTCTGGGAGAAAAGTGCTCAACAGATCTTTCTTTTCAAGAAGTAACTAGGAGTGGAGTGGCTGGACTGTATTATAGATGTGTGTTTAATTTTATATTTTAACCAACAAGTTTACCAAAGTGATTGTACCATTTTATATTCCCACCAATGCCCATGAGAGTTCCAGTTGCTAAACATCTCCACCAACAACGCTTATTGTCAATTTTTTTTAATTTAGCTATTCTAATGAGTATATAGACATACTTATTGTGGTTTACATTTGCATTTTCCTAATGACTAATAGCACTGCTCTTCCTGGTCCTCTGGCTTGAAAAATCAGTTTATCTTAGAATTTTAGCCATCTGCCCTTCAATTCACTGCCACATAACTGGGGACACCATTTGGGCAGGCACTAAGGGGGAAAAAAAAAAAGAGAGAGAAAGAGAGAGAAAAAAAAATAATGGGAGTTTCACACACAGAGATCATGGGGTCTCTTTTTTCCTACTCTTGTTTCCAGAAATGTTTTTTCCCTCAGGGTTTTAGGTGCGTGAACTGGTTCCGCTACAGTGCAGTTCCATGATTGGTGTCACCTATGGGCAGGACCAGTAGTTTTTATTTGACAGTTTGTCTGGTCATATTGTATAGTCTCTTTCTTAATCTCTCTATTGATGTCTAGTTCCAGTTCTGTTAATAGTTAGACATTTAGTTCATTTTTTGCATCTGATAATTATGATATTTTAAATATTTGAAGTGTTCATATATATCACTGTATCGTTTTTCTTTTCTTGATCTTTAACGCTTGTTTTTAATCGCATACCTTACATTTTCCGATTTAAAAAAATCATCTGAGAAATTATTTTAGATCTTTGGGATGATATATGTTTGTTTTTCCCAAGTGCCTGAGGGCACTAACAATCTAGAAATTCTCAATTGAAAATACATTCTCAACTGAAGGCGTTCCAGAAGACTTGAGCAGTATGAATTTAGATCACAAGCTTATGTGAGGAAAGACTTGCCAAAAAAAAACATGTTAAATCTTGCTTATGAATACAACTTTAGGAAAGTCTTTTCCTATTTTATCCTTTCACTAAGGAATTGACTTCCTGAAGCCTTGTTTGTTGGTTGGTTGCTTGGCTGGTTGGTTTGTCTGTTTAAGTATCTCTATTCAGATTCTTTAACTTGTGTGGAACCCATGAAAATATTAAAATAAAAGCTTTAAAATAAAAGCTAGTGATCTCCACATGGCATCTGGTTTGCCGTTAACATCAATCCTCCCATACTTTTCCAGATTTTGAGGTTCTTTGCTTGGATTTCACTCCATGTATGAACCAAATCATGAGTTCAATGTGGGAATGACTACATTCCATAGATTGTCTTGGTTTTAGAAACTTCTGAGTAGGCCCAACTCATAAATACTGTAAATTCTCTACCTGCTCTTAAATTATTTTTTCTTAATCTTTCAGAAAATAATCTTGTCTATTAAAACAAAATGTCAAGTCACGTCCTTTGCGCTAGGAAATACATCTTTCCAAGAACAGCACAGAGGCTGAGTGTGTGATTAATCTCTCCCTCAATGTCATTTACAAAGTGGCCATGGTTAAATCTACATCTTTCTTAGGGGTCTACGGTGAAAAGAGAAAAACAGGAAGAAACAGGAAATAGAACACAGAAACAGAATACTTGTATTTCTGCATTTGTATAACTTTCTGTGAAATGTGATTATAATTTCATATGATCATATTTAGAACACTTTCATGTACACAATAAATGTAAGAGAAATATACACATAGTTTAATAAGTATTCTGAGATCAAAGGACATAAAATGAGTGCTTCAGGGAACAGAGAATGAAATGAGGTCGGAGCTAAATTTTGATTTAGAGAGAGGTTAAGGAAATCAAACGTAATAATTTTTAAATGTATTCCGAGGAATTTCTTGAAAGAGAATTCAAGGTATGCATATAGACTTCCTGCTTTCCTTCTCTTTGATATTTTGCTACTCCACCAGGACTTGCAATTTATTATATGAATATACATATTAATACACACAGATATAAATATGCATACATAAAATACATATTTATATTGGTTAAAGCTCTTCTGAAAAATTACAGGAAGCACAGTGAAGACAGGTGGTAGTAAAACATAGATTGGCAGAAATTTTAAAAATTACGTGCTCATTAGTTTTTCTCATAACAGTTGAAATTCATAATACTCATTTTAGATAATGCCATATTCCATAATCTTGTGAAGTAGGCAATTAAGTAATTAAGCCCTCTGAAATTTAAGTTATCTATAGCAATTTCACTGCTTCTGAAAAGTCTTCAGTGACACCCAATATTTTTACATAAAGTTGCAAATTGTCAAAATAGCTTCAAATGTCCTTCATGACCCAATTCTTACTTAATTCTCCAGTCTCATCATTGGCCAACTGTCAGTATACTCCAGCAATGCTGACAGTTTTTTTTAACTTAAATGTTGAACATGACACACTTTCTTCTCTGGACACACATGCTGTTTCCTCTTGTCATATGCTTATTACTGTTTCTCTCACTAAATCTTGTTCATTTATCTCTTGTCATCATAGAAGCCACATGTTTTCATTGATTCGTTAAGTATAGATTACATCCTCCTTTAGGATGCTCACATAATATCTTGTGCTTCTCTTGGCTTTGCATTTCCTGAAATTATCTCATTTATTATATATTACTCTAATAATCTGTTACTAGTCTATATTTTCTTCCTATTACTTACTGCTTGAAACTTGAAAATCACTACTTTGACATTTTCTACCACAAGTTCACTGGCACCACGGAAATTATTTCTTACTATATAATTAAAGTAACACATTCCAAGTCTATTAGAATACTGTGATTTATTTGTGATAAGGAACTAAAATTTCAATATGTGGGGATAAATAATAGTATGTGGATGCTTGCTAATGAAGTCTGAACAATTTGACCTTAGGACTTATGTGATCATTTTGGAGCCATGAACACAACTTCTGATGTACGAAAATGTCAATTTTGTCTTTCACAAATTTGACACTCATAATGGCGATCATGATTTTTAGCATTATAATACCTGACCAATAAATATAGTCAGTAAGTACAATATCTGTTCCTCTGTTTCTGTAATGGATACTCCTCTTAACCAATGAGCATGTTTAATAATTGGAATGACAAATAACATTATACAATGCCTAAAGTAGCCTTGGTTGATAGCATTCAATTTTCTAAGGTTAGAATTTTTTTGGGGGGGCGTAGGTGGGCGCTTATTAAACTCTAATAAGACAAAAATTATAAGTGAAATGTTGGAACTTTAAAAATATTTTTTATGGAGCTGGCCAGTAATTATTTCATCTTTACTCCTCCTCTTTGATAGTCATCTAGTGGTTCACCATACATGGACAAGCTCAATTTTCAGCAGAGGTTTTAAGCTTGGTCTGGATTGTACCCATAAATCATGAATGACTCTCTTTATGGGCATGCCCTTTACCAGGTGCCTTCAGGATGAATAGCAGTAAACTCACTGTTAAGAAGAAGAAAAAAAAATTGGAAAAGCAGAGTATGCTTTTAGAGTATTCATCTTGTCTCCTTTTCCATGTTAATTATTTTTAAATAATCTTTGGTCACACTGAGCCAATACAAAAGGAATACACCTGGCATACAAATAAAACTCAAATGAAAACAGGAAAAAAAATCCATATGTGACTATTGCTTTTATTGATCATAAAATGCAAACACCATTTCAAAATAAGCTTAAGAATTTTTCTTGAGGTATAATAAGCATACAGCAAACTTCACATATTTAAAGTATACAATTTGATGGTTTGACCATGTAAACACCCACAAAACTGTCCCTATAATTAAGACAATGGATGTATTCATCATGCCAAAAGTTTCTTCATTACCCTTTGCAACCTCTCTTTTCCACTCCCTCACATTTCCCACCCTCTAGAATCAAATAATTCACTTTCTGTCATCATCGATTAGTTTTCATTATCTAGAATTTCACATACATGGGATTATATAGTATGTATTATTTTACCCCTGGTTTCATTAACTCAGCATAATTACTTTGAGAATCTTCCATGTTGTAGTGCAGGGGTCAGCAATTTTTTTTTTTTTTTACACAAAGAGCCACACAGTAAATATATAAAACTTGGTAGGCCATATTGTGGTCTCTGTTGTATATTCTTCTTTGTTTATTTGCAACCTTTAAAACTGTAAAAGGTATTCTTAGGTTATATAAAAACAAACCATAGACCAAATTTAGCCCATGGGGATAGTTTGCCAATTCCTGTTGAAGTTCTCTCCTTTTCATAACTGACTAGCAGTTATGAGAAAGTTATGAGAAAAAAGACTAGCATTTTATGGGAAACAAGTAAAAAACAACACAGGTTGTTTATTCATTGACCTACTGATGTTTGATTTGGTTCCAGCTTTTGGCTATTAACAATAAAGATGATATGAACATTCATTTGCAAGTCTTTGTATGAACATTTATTTATCTTTTTCTATGATAAGCACTTAGTAGTAAAATTTGGGTATATACTTTTTAGACATTGCCAAATTTTTAGACATTGATTTTTCCTTTCCACCTACAGTATACGAAAGAAAGTTAAAGTAATTCTCCATTCTAGTAAACAATTGATAAGATAAATCTTTTAAAACTAAAACATTTTCATAGCAATGTAGGCATATCTCATTGTAATTTTAATTTTCATTATCTATTTCCCAATGATGTTGAACATTTTTCATGTACTTATTTGCCATTCATATATCTTCTTTGGTAAGTTGTTCATTTTAATCCTTTGCTTATTTATTTTTTTTATTTTGATTGGGTCGATCATTCTCTTATTGGGTTTTAAGAACTCACTATATATTCTACATGTAAGTTCTTTATCATATTTATTATTTGTAAATATTTTTCCCAGTCTGCAGCTTGTCTTTTCATTCTTTCAATAGTGTTGTTTGAACAGAAGTATTTAATTTTGGTAACATCAAAATTTTCATTTTTTTTGTTTTATGCATTGTGGTTTTAGTGTCCTATTTAAAAATTAGTTTTCTAACCAAGACACAAAGATATTACTTCTGTTTTCTTCCAAAAATTGTATATTTAGATTTTACATTAAGTCTATGATCAAATTTAAATGAATATTTTTGTATATGAATCAAGGTATAAATTTGTTGTAATACAGGTATAATGCTGATAAATTATTTTACTTTTTGTATGACTGAACAAATCTGTACTTTGCCACTCTTTTTGAAAGGCATTTTCACTGAGTATATAATTCCTGGTTATCACATTTTTTTATGAGTTCCTTGTTATTCTACTGCCTTCTGTCTTATATTATTTACAAACAAAATTCTGCTCTCATTCTTTTCTTTATTCCTTTCAATGTAATTTGTCAGTTGCTTTTAAAATGTTCTCTTTATAAATAGTTTTAAGATATTTGATTCTGATGTGCCTGAGTGCAGTTTTCTTCACGTTACTTTGTGTTTCTTGAACTTCTTAGACATGTGGGTTTAAAATTTTTATCCAATTTAGAAAATGTTCAACACTATTTTATAAATATTTTTTCTGTCTCTGTCCCCTTTGCCTCTTTTGGGTAATCCAATTATTTGTATGTTTGGCTTTTTGAGGTTTTCTCACAGTTCAAGGATGCTATGATTATTTTTATTTTCCCAGCCTTTTTCCCTCTGGGCTTGATATTTGGCAATTTTCATAATTATGTGTCTTATTTTCCTATTTCTTTACATGTATGGTGATTTTTAATTGGTTGCAAAACTCATATGTTATCTTGTTGCATGCTGAATACTTTTTATCCCTATACTGAGATTTGTTCTGGGACACAATAAAATTACTTGGAAATATTTTGATTCTTTCAAGTCTTGCTTTTAAAGTTGTTTTTGGTGATATCAAAGAAGTATTGAGTCAAGTTCTTATTTTGCCCTGTGATTGAGGCAACACCATTTTGAGTATTTTAAGCATGAATTAGGAGTTTTTCCACTCTGCAAGATCAGAACAGCAACACATGCACTGATCAGTTCTCAGCTGAGGATGCAAGGAAGTCTCTCTATAAATCTCCAGAGCCCTTGGTGTGTACAACTGTCTCTTCTGCACTCTGTCCTGAAATCTCTAGCTATTTAGCTTCTTAGCTTATCCAGGATCTTAGCTCTGCCTTTTCTACCCAAAGAAAATGTCAAACTATGACTGTTTTTTCCCTCCTTGTGCCACAGCATGGAAATGCTCCAGACGTTAAAGTGTACCGATCATAGGGCTAACCCCTTTTGTTTCCTAGACCCCAGGGTCAATATCTTAAGAGCCATTCTTTCATATATTTTATTCAGTTTTTTTAGTTATTTCAAGCAGGAGTGTATATTTAATGCCTTTTACTCTATCTTGGCTGGATGTGGAAGCCATCATTTTTTAATAATTTCCTGAAAGTTGTACTTATCTCTTTATTATTGTATGGTAAATGATTTTCTTTTTCCTGAAGAGGTCTGGCTTTGATCCTTGGCTTCTAGGAGATAATCTCTCAGCCCTTAGAATTTCATGTCTTTTA
Organism: Hipposideros armiger; assembly: GCF_001890085.2. Taxonomy (NCBI): domain Eukaryota; kingdom Metazoa; phylum Chordata; class Mammalia; order Chiroptera; family Hipposideridae; genus Hipposideros; species Hipposideros armiger. The sequence continues at coordinate 81,492 of NW_017732073.1, read as the reverse complement.
GGGCTGTCTTTGTTTTACTGGTGGCCTTGGTTCATTAGATAATCTAACAATATGGTTTAGGCTAGGAGCTATCTATTCCAGAAATACCAACAATGTGGTTTAGGGTAGGACTTTGGATTATGTGGTATTAGTTGACCACTGGAGGGACTAGAGACTGAGATCAGCCACTTGGGAAGTCAATAATACCTGCTAGGCGGGTGCTCCAAAATAGTAAAATGAATCTTGTGGGGAAATTTGTACAAAGACCTTTATGATGTGAAGTCACTGTAGGTTTGCATTACAATCATTTTGGAGTTTCCTAACGGCCAAAGCAGAGAGAGACTTGTGAGCCATTACAAGATATACAATGTGCATGGCATAAAGCACACCATTTATCATACAAACTGAAGTATCAGAGCAATGAGCACTATGAGCTCCTAGGAGGGCAGTACTCACCATCTACAGAGTTCGTCACTTTTTCTTTATTTACCGTGAATAAATTATGAATTATGACTTTAAATTTTTGTCAAATACAAAGATAAAGCTACAGTAGTTCTCAAGAAAATGTGCTAATACTGTAATTAATTCTTTAAGAAGGAAATATTTATAACCATCCATAAAGTTTTGAAAACAATCATCAATATTCAGTAATTTTCCTAAGGGAGAAAGAGATCATATTGCAGCAAAGAAACTGGTAAACAGGCAAAATCTGAGAAGGTAAATTAAAAAAAAAGTCATAAAAAGAACTAGTAAGATGATTAAATTAATTAAATATTGCTATCCTAAATCCCCAGGTTTACTATTAATTAGATAAATTTCCTAATATATTTGCAACTCTGAAATAGAAAAGAAAAAGACTAAAGTCCCTGTATATGTAGCAAAACTATAACATATAAAAAGATCTTGCATATTAAATGTAATTTTTTTCTGCCTCATAGAACATAAGTTAGCTTCATATAGAAGACCACAATAGTGGCATAAATAGTGAGACATTATAAGGAGAAATGTCTATCATTGCTATTCATATTGTTATGGTTACTGTAAATAGATGAATAGAAAGGTTTAGTGTCTGGCACTTAGTATGTACTTCATAAATGTTTATGAAATAAAAAGCACTTCTTTTAACTCTCCTCTCATCATTTCTTCCAGAACAACTCTAGGCTGAGGAAGAATGAAAGTGACGTAAGTAAAACAGAAATTACTAGGATGGTAAGAGGGAGAATTTAAGAAAGAGCAAGAGAAGGTAATAATAGTTACATGTCTTTTACTACTCAGAACTGTCTAAGAAGAAAATAATATATATAAATAAATATATATCTATACATTATATTATATATATATATATATATATATATATATATATATATATGGAGAGAGAGAGACAGTCACAAATATCTACATTCTGATATGGGGGATAACAAATTTTGTATTCAGTATGAAAGTTGCAGCTTGCTGACATACTAAAATATGCACATTATTTTCATAATGCATTAAGTTGGGAGAATAAATAAAACAAGCTTTCCTCTTGTGGCCGTCTTGTGGCCAGTGCAACTGGTACTATCACTGTTGCAGGTATTGCATGACTTGACTTGCATGCCTGCTCTTTATCTGGCCCTGTAAGTACTTGAAATGAACCCCTTGTATATATCATTATGATACATATCTTTCCAATTTTCCTCATACATTGAGAAATACTTCACTTAGCCAAATAGAGCGAATTTTGAAAAATGAGCTCATGGTTTGGTCAAGTCTGTCAGAATGTAGTAACACAATTGAGTCACTAAGCTTTGCAAACACACATCATAAAACACATATCGTACAAAACAAACAAACCCGCCACAGTCTATTGACATGTGGAGGTTAAATCCTTGCAACACATAGCAATGCAGGTCCTATGTTTGGTATCTGAACTTCTTAAAATTTTCTGGAATATCACCAAGACTGTCTCATCAGAATTCATTTTCCCTGCCAAAGCACTCCATAAGTGTGGAAGAGATAAAACTGCAACACAGAAACATATGGGCAGAAGATAAAAGGAGATCAGTGAGCAGGAAAATATGTTTCTTAAAATCTGTGCTGCAGTCATTTTTCTTCTCAGTTTTCTTGTTTGTTTTTGCCATTGAATGCCCATACCCCACATTAAGCATGTTTCTACACAACAGCAAAAGAATAAATTGATTCAGACCAAAAAGAGTAAATTCAGTTAATAAAATCACAGCAATATAGGTAAATGGAAATCAAGTTGTCTTATCATTTTATAATTGGTTGATTCGTTTGGGTGTTGTGTAGGCACAGCCTGAATGATAGTAACAAAGTTAAGGTTTTCTTTCTTTCTTTCCTTTTCTTTTCTTTGTTAGAATTGTTTTGCCTGCAATCACAAGTATTTTTACTATTCATTTTCCATTGGGCTTTATGCAATGTTTACTATTAATATCATATTTGTTTTTGCTTTCTTCGAAGTATTATATCTGAAAAGTGGGTAAGTTTTCATAAAGTGGAAAATGTTATTGAGTGATAGTCTAGTATTCTAACTAGGCAAGTGCCATCAGTTAGTTGAGATGGCAAACAGATTTATCTCAACATAACTTGTCCTAGATACATTTATTTTCTGTTGTGTACATAATGTTAAAATTATTAATTTAAACTGCTTCCAGATTTGATTTTTCCCAAGAATTTATAATATCAATTTTGTTTGTCTAAATTATTTTATGATGTTACAGTGATTGGATAAATTCTCCAACCCACTGATTGGCACTTGGTACTTATTTGTCTCAAATCCAGAGTTCTAGGATAAACCTACCTAAACTATTTTGTCAAATAGTGGCAATTCATTCTGAAATATTGTAAACATCTAAATTTCAATGAAATGAAGAATTGAACTAAAGAAGAACTGAAATAATCAAGAGTTTTAACGGAAATATACACATCAAACAAGTTGCTGTCATAAAACATGGAGGTACTGGTTAAATAAAATGATTACTTAAAAAAAAGCAAATATGCCCACCAATATTGTTTTAATTTCACAACTAAACACATGTTTTTAATATTAGTGGTGCTTGTCAAATCTTTACAAGAAAATGTAAGAAACATAACTGACATCTCCTATGTAAATGGAGTTGGTTGGGCATGACCTTAAAATAAATTGTCCTTGAAGGCAATTTTAGCTCCTAGGAACTTAGCCAAAGCATGAATGATTAGAGAGATTAAAAGAAAAAAAAATGTAGCATTTAAAGAGAGATGACAAACTAGCAGAAAAAGTAATTTAATTTCTTTGAATTTGGTTTTAGTTTCAAAATCTCAGGTTCAACTAGCAACTAGAAAATATTGAATGACCTATCTTGTGTATTTATTGCAAAGGGCAGATGCTCAACAAACATCAAACATCTGTTGAACAAATGAATGGATGAAGAGTGAATATGCTAAAAGTTAAGTATTTAATAAATCAACTGAAAAAAATACTGTGTAGTGGGTTCTCTGGAATTAGAACTTGAAATACAATTGTTAACAATAATTATTAATCAGTCAGTGAATATTTATTAATACTCTAGTCCCATTAGTCTTGGAGATATTTGAAACAGACAAAATGAAACAGAAAATATGTTTTTCCCCCCAACACACACAAAAATGAATTAACGTAAGATGACATCAGAGAGGCATAGAAGCTAAGCAGAGACTTAAACCAGGATCATGTCTTAAAGAATTAGATGGCCTCTTTTAGGTGGTGATATTTAAGCAGGAATCTGAATAATTAGGAGAAAATAGCCTTGAAAAGATGGGGAGAATATCATGACAGGCAGAATGAAAAGCTAGTAAAAAAGCTATTAAGTTAGAATGGGTTTAATATATGTCATTACCACTCTAAACAGAACGTAGGCAAATGTATCTAGAATTAGGGGGATTATTTATTAAAGGGCAAAGAGGATGGAAGGGTTTGATCATTTAAAGATTTTTTTTTTTTTTTTTAGCTGAACCATCCTACCACCTGTTAGCAGCTCAGCAGCAGCTCAGCTTGGGCCAGGCATCAAACCACTGTTGCTCAGAGCTTGCACTCTTGAGTGAACTCTTAATCAACTGAGCCACTCGGCCAGCGCTTAAAGACTTTTTAAGAAAGGAGATCAGTTGGGTGATTTTTATCAAGCAAGTGGAGAAATTTAAGAAGAATGTCATTAACATTATGGATATAACATTATTTTTTTATATATTATATTAATGAGTCTGGAGTTCTTAAAGAATCTGAGGTTGGAAACAGAGACAGTTGAATCACTGGCATATAGGTGTTTAAAACATGGGACTTCAACTAAAGAGAGGCTGGGGTAAGTGAAAAAATACCAAGAAAAGGAGCCTTTAGAGAAAGCCAAGAAACTGATTATAACCACGAAATGAAGGAAATATTTGATGATTTTGGTTTATTTTATCATCTCCCACTCAGTAATATTTAAATGAGAAATAAAAATATAAAATATTACCTAGTGATTGTTTCTGTGAAAATGTGGGACAGTAATCTTGATATATATATATATACATATATATATATATATATATATATATATATGTGTGTGTGTGTGTGTGTGTGTGTGTGTGTGTGTGTGTGTGTGGTTTAATAGAAATTCACAGTATTGCTTACTTTAATTGGGCTGTGGGTTTTTCCACATTTTTAAGCACGGTATTTAGAATCCCAAGGTTTTATTTTGTCTTATTTTATCTTACTTTATTTTATATTTTAAATCCCTGACTAGAAAATAAAAACTCCTTATGAATCACAAAGCATGTGAGGAAATTTAAAGGTCCTTTTATTGCTGATTGATTCATTCATTTGAAGTATGGTTAAATAAGCACAATAATTGTCAGTAACATTTTCTGATTTAGCCTTGAAATTTTTATTGATTGAGAAAATCAATTATTTGAGATAATATAGAGGGAGGCAAGATAGCATATCTAATTGTTCAGAGAATTATCTATTTTAGACATGCCAATAACTTTGTTTTAAAAAAAGGATTTTAGAATTTAGGTTTATTTTTTTAAGTCACTTATATGTTTAAATTATCTGAGTAGAAAAAAATTAAATAATATTATGGCCAATTTTATCTAACTTACTAATTTTTAATGAAAATATGTTTGGGACTTGTTGCGTATTCTCTGTTGATAAAAATCTCTAGATCATTTGTGAGTGCAGCCATGAAATATGTCTTTATTTCTCTGTCATGATAAGGATTGTCATATCACCCAAAATTTAAAGTCTATTTTCCCTATGTCCAAGTGGCTTAGTATAATTTGGAAATCGCCTCAATATCCAAAACATTATTATTTTATTATAACAAAATGGTCTAATTTGGAAATAAAATTAATCTTTTGAACAACAATACCTGAGCATGTATTGTATGCTGGGTTTTGTGTTTTTTGGGTTTTTTTGGGTCATATTTGGTCCTATTGATGAGTACATTGGTAATGTGCAATTCGAAATGAAATAGAATATGAGAAGGCTGATTAAGCATACAATATTTGAATTCATATTCTATGTAAACATGCTCAGATCTTTTGACATTTTAAAGCCTGCCACGGAATGTGGAGTTGTAAGAGAACTGTCAAGTTATTTTAAACTAACTTTTCAAAGCATACAGAGTTCTGTTCTGCATCATCCTTGTTGGCAGGTCAGCACATAGTCATCCAGAGTTGAGTATTAGCAAGTGGCAGAAACTTTCTAGGTAGAGTAGTGTCCCATCCTGTTGTTCAGGAACTGGACATAGCTTGTGGCGCTGTTATTCTTATTAATTTGATTGTAAAAGATTTTACCTTGTTTTTAACTTTCCTTGGTTTATTGTCACACATTTTAGAGTTCTCTCCTTCTGAGGACTGTAAAATGTCCACTTTAGGTTATAACTCGACCAATACAGTAACTATATTTTTTTAGTTTAATCATAATTTAAAAAATATAATAGTCCACAATTTTTTTTATTTTTGCAGTTTTCATTTTGTATGTAATTTGAATTCTTTTTATTCCTTTTCATATATATAAAAAGTGTATGCCATGTTATGTTCATATTCTAAACATATTTGTATCTTTACATTTGCATCAATATCTGTTAAGTAACTGAATATCTAACTCTAAGGACTTGCAAACTAATTATTTAAATAACGTTTAATTACAAAAAAGAGAAAAGGAATTAGGCGTGGTTCAAACTTACACATTTTTGTTTTTTAAACCACTCTTGCATTAGATTCCTGGCACTTATATCTTGCAAATCTTAGAATCATGCCAATTTTTTTTTCTTTCTTTTTTCTTTCTTCTTTCTTTCTTCTTTCTTTCTTTCTTTCTTTCTTTCTTTCTTTCTTTTCTTTATTTCTACTGAGGAAGCTGTACTTCTTGATATAGTAGCTACACCATTAAAGAATTGATGAGTTTGCATGTAGAACAGGTTATTTTTTATTTTATTTATTTTATTTTTTATTTTTGAGAATTAGAGCTTCCAAGGGTTTATGTATTCATATGTCAATATCCATAAAAAAGAGCTCTTGCAACTATACATAAATGGGTTTATTTACTTGTTTAGCATTCAGAGAATATGGGGCTATCATGTGCCAAAAAAGCTATAACATTCATAGAAAATTTAGTGCTTCTTCTTGTTAACTACTGAAATTGATGTGATAAAAATAGCAGGCCTAAACTTCAGCCAACTTACTCAGAGGAGATTCTTCCACAGAGTTGCATTAAATGAAGTTTGAGTCTAGCATATTTATTGCATGGTAATGTGAAGAAATGTTTACATTTCTGCCCATATTAAATTGCCAAAAAGTGAGAGGCAGAGCATTTTGGTGTGTGTCCATCTGTCAGCCTGTCAAGTGGCTTCAAGAAGAAACAAACATGTATGACCCAGATATTGCAACAGCTTTTCTACTATCTATATTGGACACATCTCTGGGGAAGAGTAGGAAGGAGAAATAAATGGGGTAATATAATACAGTTGACCATTGAACAACATGGGTTTGAAGTGCAAGAGTTTACTTATATGTGGATTTTTTTTTCACTAAAGACCTGTATTGTTTTCAATCTGTGGTTAGGAGTCCATGGATAATGACTATATGCATTATCTATGCCATTTTATACAGGGGACGTGACATCCGTATATTTTAGTATCACAGGGGTTCTGGAACCAATCTCATGTGAATAGGTAAGTTTGGGAAACCCAACAATTATACATGCATTTTTTACCACATGGAGGGTCAGCACTCTTATCTCCACATTGCTCAAGGGTCAACTGTATTTTAAATTGAGAGCATCATAGTTTATTATGTATGCCATGAGCTCAGTAATAAAATTGGGATGCATGATTTAAAAATACTGATATGGGCCTGCTATTTCAAAGAATACAGTTGGTATTTTAGTGGTTTCACCTACGATTTTTCCTGAGGACAAACTCAAGAATTTTTTAAAAGTTTGTAATATTTTAATGCATCTTCTTTACAGTGTATGATTTTTTTATGCAGCTAAAATTCATGAGCCTATTTGATCTAGAGCCTTTAAATTTTTTTATTGCTTTTCCATATGTTTTTCATTATCTCATCCTATTGACCAAATTATTTGTATTTGTCAGTGTGAAATTCTCTAAATCTATTTATTTAATTATGATGTATGCTTGGGAAATATTGAAAAAAATATTGTTTAATATGTTCTTCCAACAGCTAAATAAAATGTGAGAGGCATAGGCAGTTTGTCATAGTAATGAAGAAGGGTTTAAAACAATGAGAAGAAAGAAGCAATTAAAACATCTCAGAATAAAAAATATCTGTAATTTTTTTTTAAAATCAATTGTAAGTGCAGTCAATTCTGTTATCCCCATATTAAGACTGCAGACATCCTTAGGGGAGAACATTCCATATGTTGCCAAGTACTGCTGTTACCCACATAGCCTCTTTATTTTGTCAAAAGTCTTTTAACTCTTATCAGCTATAGCCAAGAATCCAAAATTCTGTCAAGCTTATGGATCTCTTTAACATCTACATATTTTCTGGCAGTTTTATTTTGCAACGATCTTCTCATCTTGTTATGTAAAATATATACTAACCATATGCATTAACTCCTTTTGATTTACATGATATAAATTGTTGTCCAATAGAATGTCTATCAAATATGTCATGTTTGAATCGTGTTTGAAATAAAAATAAAATTAATGACTTTGTGTGCTTGCCTATGCCTTTCTAACACCAGGGCTTTGCATAAGGCCAGTTCTCAGGATGAGATTGATCAGAGTCCATGGCTCCATGGCACTAAGAATTAAGAACATTTCTAAAAACAGGTACTTAGCTGCCCATCTTAATAATACTATTCTAGTAGATGTTGGAGACGGAACTTCTTATCCCTCTAATGTACATATGAGAAAACTGAACGTGAGATTTAGTAAATTCCCATGGGCTTACAGCAAGGAAATGATGGACGTGTGAGTCAACACAGGCTGTTCTACCTAGAGAAAGCATTATCTTTCACTGAGCATGCTGCAGTGAGCTTCACGTTCAGCCTGTGGAAGCTAGCCTGTCATAGGAGGCTCTGAAATCTGACTGGCTCCTTCAGCTTAAGTTCCTATCATTATTCGCTTTCTGCTTAAATGGTTATTATACTATAAGACAGCTTTGTTTCTTTCTTCTTAGGGGGAAAAAGAATGTCAGAACTGGCTATAAAGTTATGTGGATAATTTTAAGTAAATAAGGAATATTTAAGGCAGATCACTTGTCGATGTCCTTTTGTCAAAAAACTGGGAACACATCTGTAGTTGAACAACTTGGTATATTACTGTTGCACCAAGCAATTAAATTTTGTGGAGACAGAAAGAATATATATATATATATATATATATATATATATATATATATATCACAAGCATATATATAAACATATATATGATATAGAAAATACAAAAGGAAACATGTTACATAATTCAGTGCTTCGACATCAATCAAGGTATTAAATAATTGAAGACATATTTATTATAGCCTATATTGCACACACTGAGCTTAGTCCTGGCTAAGTCCATCTATCTATCTATCTATCTGTCTATCTATCTATCTATCTATCTATCTATCTATCTGTCTATCTATTTACCTACCTCTCTGCCTACCTACTTATCTATAACATTTGGCTTAATATATGAAAGAACTTCATGATAGCTTTCATGTACAAATTTTGACTTGGTGATTAAAATAATCATAAAAATTGTGTGCATCTTTATAGCCCTCTGTATCATAAATACCTTGCAAATTTTGCCCATTTGTGTCCTCTGATTTCTGAAACAGAGAAATCACTGTACTACAGCCCTGCTTTCAAATAAGCGATTGTTCTCTGAGACTATGAAATAGAAATATAAAAGACATTGATTTTAAAATTTTAATTGACTTATAATATCTATTAAGCTCAATTAGCAAAAACTAAACAAGCTGACAAAAAAATTATAGCAGCTGTGGGGTGCTAGGTATTTGACAGTCTGATTAATTTGAATATTTCTAATTTACCTCTATTGGTACAGGTAATTAAAGACAAGTTGGGGGCAAATTTCTTTATCACCTCATTCTAAATCATCGTAAGGCAGGTCTCATTATTTCTACTGTCCTTACCTCCTGGTCCACTACATTTATCCTGCTACTGTAATCTTTACAAAGTTAAACAAATCAAGCTTTTAGGCTGAGAATGTTTTAGTTATTTGAAAATGAAGGGCAGATTTTAAAATATCAACTAGTCTAACAAATAAAAAACTTGTTTTCAATTATTCTAAACTGTCTTAATTAGGAGATTGCTAAAAAAAAATATCATCTCAAGAAGTGACAGTATGATTCTGAAATCCTCAGTTAAATGATCAAAGGTCTATAGAAGTAGAAGAAAACTTTTATAAGGGAGGATATTAATTATAAAAGACAGGTCTTGAGAATTTCTACCGCACATAGTGCAAATAGGATGACATCAAGCACCTACTCACAACAGGCTTCCTGAGACGACAGTGCTTTATCCAAAGGACATAAACAGAGCACAATTTGGCTGAAGTGCTCTACACACAGCATTTTCTTTTTGGCAGGGTATGTTTGGATGCTTATACTGAAAACAGACTAAAGGAAACATAATGACCACTTTCCTTGGAATAGCACACTGGCATTCATAGGCAGCTGCATTGGGCTTTCCAAAAGCAACCTGACCAATCTCTAAGAGAAAGCATCCAGGTGCAAAGAATTTGCCTCAAAAGGCTTTGTACTGAGTAAATCTGAAAATGGTCCCAAGATGTACCTAACATCGGAAGCTGGACCTAAGAGGAAAAATATCTTAACTACATAAATAACAGCTCTACCCTGGCAAACGGCTTCCCTAGACCTCAAGAAGCGATTAGCTCTCCTGATGAGATTTTGGGCCTGGTAATGGTTCTTAAAATAACTAATCAACTAGCCATGCTGATAGAGGGCAATGTCCACGAGGAAGGGATGGAGGTCACTGATACAGTAAGAAAGTTTGCTCTAATATATCCCACAGTGAATTTTAAGTTATACAAATAGAATACAGAGAATAATTGTTTTTTATAACCCCTGGAACATTACCGAACTTTTGTTACATTACTTTCACATAAGCAAATACTCAATACATTTGAATAATCCTATAAGTCACATATTTTGGCATAAATATAATAAAACTGAAAATTACTAGCAGAAAGATACAAAACATTGCAGCTCATACATGTAAAATTCACTTTTAAAAATTCTTGTAAATAATAACTATTTAGGTAATTGAATTCAATGAAAGCATTACATAGCATAATGTATGAGATCTAGCCAAACCTAAAATTAGAATAATCAGCTCTAAACAGTCTACTTATCAAACATGAAAGAAATCGGTATTCAACTCAAAAATGTTTATAAATATTATAAATATGCCTGGATTATAAAGGATTGAATAAATAAAGCCAGAAGCTGGTTGAATTATAAAGTGTAGAATACATAAATATATCTAGGAACATTTAAATGGCCAATATAAAACACACACACACACACACACACACACACATACCTCTATCAAGTTTATTCAATAAAAAAGAAAAAAAACAAAAAACATTGAGAATGAAAAAGAGCTTAAACCCTCAAATAAAGGCCCAATAAAAATATATTTTAAAATTTTAATTTCTACTTCTGGCAGAACAGATAACCCCCAAATGTCCTTCTGCAAAGTACATCTACGTTTCGGATAATTGCTGCAGCAAACATATATTGTAACACACTTCTAGACTTTGGAGAAAGTAATGGAGCCCACACCCCCACCCCCCAACCCCCAAAAAAATATGGAGCTATAAATGAAAGAAGAAGTACTGAAGGTTAACACAACCTGTAGGATGAGTTTCTTTTTTAGGCATATGTCTGCATTTCAACTAAGATGGAATTCTATGTTTTGTGACCTTGAGAAGGAGTTGGGGTCCAATCCCACACTCATTTATAGTTGGAACTTTGAAGATGGAAAGCAGTCAATAGCAGTTAAGTAAAAAATGAAATCCTTGCTGGAAAAAGGCAAGATTAAGATTATTTTGGATTACCATAAAATAAAGCTCATAATTAAAACAAATAAAAATGCCAAACATATAACACCACAAGCCACTTTAAAAGACTAACACTAATTGAAATGCAAATGTTACAACCCCTCTGGAGATGAATTCGGGAATATGTATCAAAATTGCATATGCATGTATTTTTTACTCATTCTATGTTTACCAATCTATCTCAGAGACACTAGCAAAAATACATAATGACACATGCACAGAATATGAATTGTGGTTATATTTATAATAACTAAAGAATGAAAGTATCCACCTTTTATCAATATGGACTGGCAAAATAAAATTGAGTTTATGTGTAAATGAAAAATCTTGAATATATAAAAACAATTGAGAAGGTTCTCTATATACTTCCACGGAATAATTACTAGAATACTTTTTTAAGTGAAAAAAAATGCAGAACAATGTTCATAGTATACTTCATACAAAAATATATTTTTTGTTTGAAAGAGAAATATATGTGCCCGTGTTTATATGTATATGTATTTTGTATGTGTGTGTAAGTTTTCACTTGCTTATATTTTCTAAGAAAAAACAATGGTAGAATAAGCAAAAGAAACAATAAATTTATAACAATATGTGGAGTAAGGATACGGAGAGGTGAAACTTCTATGAATTTAACTTGACATTGGAATAGTTTAAATGTTTTACATAATTACAAATAAATCAAAAAGGAAAATAAAGCAATGCCTGAAATTGAAAGTAAATTAAAAAATAATAATAATCAAAAGTACATCAACATGGGGAAAATTATTTTCCTTCACAACTTTGGCAAAATTGACTTAATTCTTTCCCAATTTGAGTCTCAATAATTTATATAATAAAATACCTTTGTCTTTATTTTTCATTTATTATGATGAATGTCTTCATTTTTGGAAACTTTCACATACATGTAACATTCTCTCTTTTTGGCTTTCTCATTTTCTTTTCCTGGAATTCCTACTATACAGAGCCCTTTAACAATAAATCATTAATCAAGAAATTATTGTCAAATGAAATGCCATGAAGCTTTTGCCCTAGGTTTCGTTCTGAGAGTTTTATAAATCTGCCATTACATTTAGGTCTTTGACCTATTTTGAGTTAATTTATGTATATGGTTAAAGGAAAGGGCCCAAATTCATCCTTTTGCATGTGGATATCTAGTTTTCCCAGCAAAGGGACTAAATTTTAAGTATTAATAAATGTTTTCATAGACAACTTTGCTGCTCTATTCGATACTCCATTTGCTAGAATTCACATGGTAATTATTCAGACAATGAAGAGTTCCTATAATTTTTATATTTAGCTTAAAAAATACAGACAAAATATATTTTCCACAATTTCATCATTCATTCATTCCTCTATTCAAAAAAACACAAAAACAAAAAACATATGAGAGGAAAAAGTAGTTCAAGTTCTCTAACTCTCAGTTTGATGTTTATTCCTTTACCTCATAATATATTTCTTGTTATTATTTTATTGTTTATGAAATTGAAATCCCTGAGCCTTACTCCTGGGAAGGGGACAAAGGACATTGTTAATTTCACAAAACATTTTCACAAAGCAAGCAATACTGTATATAGGATTTAAAAGTTTAATATGTTTAGAAAGAAAGATATTATAAAGCTGTATGTCACTAGTATTAATATTCAGCCATTATTGGAAGAACAAAATTCTAGTTATTTTCAGCATTAAGATTTTAATTAATTTTATTGATACATGAAAAGATTTTTACTAATAATATATAATAATAAAAATTATATTTAGAGATTTTTACATTCTTTCGATGCCTTTGAAATAATTTAACTGTGTCATTTTCTTTCTAGGTAATACTTTTCTATATTATGGCTGTGTATCCCACAAAAAAAATCCTCATTAAAAAATAAATTTAGAAAGTTATAGTGCTTGGAACTCTATCACCATCTCACTCACTGGAATTCTGGAGTACAGTTGTCTAACAGAATTTGGCTGATTGCTTAAATATAAGATTAAGAAAATGGAAAACAAAAGCAGTAGAAACAGTTTGATTAATTCTATATGGGTTCTCCAAATGTCATACTACTAGTGATATCACTTTGTAAAAGCAGCATAAGAAACTGTATCTTGAAAATGCAAAACTGACCAAAAAGAAAAGGAGAGGGTGGACTTGAATAAATATATGTGGGTAAATCCAGGACATGGAAGAAATGTCCTCCAATACCTACACAATACCAGATAGACAAGTTGCACCCTATCTTATAAAGGCTTTGAGCCTCTGAAAAGAGACACTTCTATGAGGAAGTCTGTAGGGCCACAGCCCCTGCTCAGCCCTGTTATGAGGTTCACACATATCGTCTGTCTACTAAAATGATCTGTGCATTTTCCTTGCACCTGGTCTCAATAGGGAGGACTCCAGAGGCAAACGAGGAAGCTCTGCTACTCTTTAATCCAGGATACTATAAGGGGAAGAACTGAGATTGTTATATGCAAATTTTCTATAATAAAATATGTCCACAAAAGTAAAAACCATCATTTAGATTAAAAAAAAAGCCATATGGAAGAAATTATCCACGGATAGCATCAGATATAGCTCTTGGTAATGTTTTTAAAATAAATCATTGTTCCCAGACGAGTGCCATGCTGAATTAAAAAAGAAAGTTGAACACAGTTGAAAAAGAGAGAAATAAATGATGAGGAAGGAGAAAATAATTTGTAAAATAAATTAGTCTCTCCCAGCACTAAGACATAGGCAGCTCAAAACAACTGAGTTTTAAGGGAGATTGCACAATTGATGTTGTCTACACCTTGACTTCTCTAATTTTCTTGACTGTTTGGTATTTGGGTATCAAGTAGCAGAGGACTATATTTCCCAAGTTTTCCTAATACCGAGCCTTCATGTCACTGATTAATTGTTAAAGAAAGATGGCCTGCTGAAAAAGACTGAGAAAAAGTTAGGTAACAAAGATTGAAAGGGCCAAGTTAGACTTACATTAGTAAAAATAACTGTAGTAATAATAGGTAGCAGTTGCTTATCATTAAATGTTTGTAAGGTACTTTGCATATATAAGAAATTTCTTATACAAGCAATGCATTTATTATCTCCATTCTATAGATGATGAAGCTGAGGATGGGAGAGGGCTCTAACTTAAACACAATTGCAAAAAATCAGAGAGGGCTTGAACCTAACCAGTCTGGCTTCAGAGTGTGAGTTTAACCAGCCTCCTATGTCACCTCTGTCCAAGCTCTACATAGCCTCTTGCACAGAGCTCTTGATTACTGAAATCAGCCCTCACAGATCTTCTCAGCCTATAGGATTTGTACACCAACACAAAAATGACTTAAAATCACAATGTACCCAACACTGCCACTCCTATATGTATATACTGAAGAGAAATGCAAATACAAGTGTACCAAAAAGACATATGGAAATGTTCACAGCAGCACTATTTGCCAAAACCTAGAAACTATCCCAATTCTCATCAACTATAGAATGGATAAACAAATTGTGGTGCATTTATACAGTGGAATACTATACAATGATGAGAATGGATGAACTATAACTCTGTACAATAATATGGATGAATATCACCATGACAATGCTGAGCAGAAGCCAGGCACCAAACACTACATCCTATATGCCTCCATTTTATGTATATACATTCAAAAACAGGCAAAATAATCTATAGTAATAGAAATTAGGATAATGGTATAATTTAGAGTAAGTAATGCCTAGAAAGGACTATGTGGATGCTTCTGGGTTTCTGCTAATATGCTGTTTTTTTATCTGGGTACTGGTTGCAAGGCATATTCAATTTTAGAAAATTCATTGAGCTGTTCACTCTCTTGTAAACATGGTGTATATCAATAAAAATTTGTTTTAAAATGTCACTACTCAATGTCAAAGGAAAAAAGCCTGTGTGTATCCTTAAGTTACACATATTAGTCAACAGATATTTTATTTGAAATTGGTTCCCCCCTCCACACCTGCCCTGTAAACTACCTTTGTAATACATCCTCAGTTTCATACTTAAAAAGATATCGAAACAGTATTCAGCCTTAAAAAAAGAAAATTTGCCATTGTCACAAATTGGATGAACCTGGAGGATATATGCAACGTGAAGTAAGCCAGACACAGAAAGACAAATATTACATAATCTCATTTATACATGGAATCTAAAAAAAATAAATCCAACTCATAGTAACAGAGAGCACAATGGTGGTTACCAGGGGTGAAAGATGGAGAAAACTCAGATTATTTTTAACTTTTTCAAGAAGTTTTCTCTCTTCATATTTCCTATCTTGCTACCCTCAAATTTCTACTTCTCTTTCCCTCCTCATTTATTTTCCTTGGTTTAAAAAACACATTCAAGTTTTCTCCCAAATGGAAGAAAGAAAATTTAAAAAATAAAATAAAATAAACCTCAATACCAAATCAAGTTTTAACAATCTTGCATTTTTTTTCTTCTTTTTATAGTCAAGCTAATACAAACTACATTTACTCTTGTTCCTTCTCCTAATTCTTTAACCCACTGAAATCAGGCTCCTAAACCTGACTATCCATTAAAACATCTCTGACAAAGTTCATCAATGGTTTCTTAATTAATCTACCTTCACTTATATGTACTTGGTGACGTTTGATATTATGTCCCTTCCCTACTCTAAAACTCCCTCAGCTTTTCAGTTTACAGTCTTCCCCCACCTTCCTCCTATTTCTCTAATGATTTCTTCTAAGTAGCCTCTGTGGATTTGCTTCCATCTCCTTCTTAAGTGTTGGCGGATCTAAAGATCCTATTCATGGTCTATTTCACTCACTGATGATGGAAACCACACTTATAAATAAAATCACTATATGCTGATGATATTTATGAGCTTAGGCCTGGAGTGAATGGCACCTGTGAGGAACTAGTCACTGGTGTTGCTACCTGAATGTCCCGTAAGGAGATCAGAAAGTATATATCTCATACTAACTAGCCTGTTTCTCTCCTTTACCCCTTAACTCAGTTATTGCCACAGATTCACCATGTTTCTAAGATAGGAATATGGGTGTTAGTTTTGAATTTATCCTCTTATTCATCCTACCCCCACATTTTATCCATTGGCAATTCCTACAGATTCCGATCACAACATGGCTTGTGTAAGGGTCGTCCCTCTGTAGCTCCACTATTAGTATGTTGGTTGGAACTTGCATCATCTTTCACTGAGACTATTGCCCTGACTTCCTAATTCACCTTAACCCTTTATTTGCATCCTCCTTCTGCATACTGCTGCGGATCTTATCTTCCTGATAATGCATCTTTCGATTACATGGCTGCCATGATTGAATACTTACAATGGTTCTCATTGTCCATAGACCATTCCACCAACAATTCCTGCTCCATATTTTGTGATACCTTTCTCTTCATGTGCCTATAACTGGTACTAAGCCTAACTAATTACAGCTACATTAATGTGCCATGTAGTGTCATACCCTGGTGTGCATTTGTTTAATGAGCTAAGAATGCTCATCCTTTCTACCTGCTTAGTTCACTGGCATCTTTTGAACATTTCAAAGATCTACTGGGAAAAATTATGCAATTACTCTGTGTGTCCCTGCTATTGCAATACTGATTCCAAAATTCTAATTTCCCAAACAAGCAAATATTAGCATCCAAGCACACCAGTTTGCATTTTACATAATCTGCTTCCAAGGCAACTAAATGCTTAAGACGGCAAATCTCACCTAGGCTATGTGGTTAGCCATCTTTGTTCATTTGGATGCTAATTTAAATGGAAAGCAATATGATGTAATGATTATGGTTATTCCAGAAGACAGTGTGCCTAATACCTTTTTTAAAAATAATTTAATATTGTAATTCAGGGACCAGCAGTAAAACTTGATGCCTTCTGTTTTGCAAATCTGTTGATTATTTTCTTAAGGAAATAGTTCAAACATTGACTTCTCATTTGAAGGGGCAGTAAAATCTTAAAATCTGTTCTGGCTCATTGGGCTTCTTAGTTATACACACAAATGTTGGGGTAAGTTAAATGACTGTGTAATTTAACTTACAATTTATTATTGTAAACAATAATAAAAAATGAGTGATAAGATATAATAAGAAATTCTGCCCTCTCACCATATAGTATTCAAGTGAAAGAGACAGTCTGCCATTACAAGGCACACTAAAAGAGTGATTATTTTGGTTTAAAAAAATTTAATAAAAATCAATGATCAAAACATTTAACTATCAATTTTTACAGCACTAATGGACTAATAATTTCATTAAATTACTTTCTAAGCATTAAATTGATTTTAAAACCCTGCCTATGCAGATAGTAAATTTCATTATCCCCATTTTACTAAATAAAGACTACATGTTAAAATTTTCAAGTTCCTACACATACCAGTTTCTCATCTGTGGCTGAAAGACAGATCCCTTTATTTTTTTACTCAATCTGTGTTTCACAGATCAGGGCTATATAAACAAATGTATGTTTACGTTAAAGAATTTTCTTTCTTTTTTGCTAAAATTTCATGTCGTTTAAGTGGACAACATTCTAAATTTAAATTATTTTTTTGTCCTCTAGTACACACTCAACATCAACATTACTTGAGAGATAATCTTTAAAAGTGGCTGGAACATAATCCACAGAGACCTCCCATGTCACAATAATAGAACCACTTAGCAATTTTACTCATGAGGCACTTAGCCTATACTACCTTGTTCTATAGTTTTTAACTGTGATTTGTCTCTGCATCTCAGGTGTAAATGCCTGAGTCAAGGACTCTGTCTCATGTAGCTTGGTACTCCCAAGACAACTAGCGTAAAGCCTTGCACATAGCAGGCATAGATTAAATGTTTATTACTTTATTGCCTGAAATATAAAAATGCTTAGAATAATATGACTTTGTTCTAAAAGAGCTGAGCTTTAATCATTTAAGAAAATGAAGAGGATGTTTACATGGTTGCGGGCGGTGTGGAAAGAAAAATTAGAAGAGCTACAACCTAATGTGCAGACATACGTTCAAACTGCTTTGAGAGGACAAAACCTGGGCATATGATTAAACAGACAAAGTCACAAGGTACAAAGGATGCCTGAGTGGAAACTCTTAATTAATCTTTTAAATTTTATATGGTAAATTTTAAGAAAAATAAGCAGGAATAAATGACTTTGAATATGGCGTGAAAGTGAAAGGACTCAAAAACTGCATCCAGATTTTAATCCTAAAAGCCGTAGGCTCTGGGCACATGAGTATTGGTCACCTGAGACCATCAGGACCCAGTGTATACAACAATGTGCATTTATTTCTTGCTTATATGTCTTTGGATCAGCTAACGTGACTTTACTTCATATTGCAGGTCTTTGGGTTGCCAGCCAACTCTGCTTCAGACTGTAGACGTGTGAATTTGCTGGGATGGCTATGCTTCATATGTCCTATTGTGGGTGTCAGAATGGAAGATCAGTGCTTGTTATGGACTGAATGTTTGTGTCCCTCCCAAATGCATATGTTGAAACCCCTACCCTGTAATGTTATGGCATTAGGAAAAGAGGCCTTTGAGAATTCTTTAGGATTAGATGATATCATGATGGGATTACTACTCTCTGAGAGTCCTGAAAAATCTTGTGTCTCCCTGTTCTTTGTCATATTATGAAACACAGAAAAGACAGGCATATAAGAGCCAAGAAGGGGGCCATCATCAGACACCAAATCTGAAGGCTCTGTGATGTTGGACTTCTCAGCCTCCAAAATTGAAAGAAATCAATGTTTGCTATTTAAGTCACCTTAATTTTGCAGTAATTTTGTTAGAGTAGCCTGAATGGACTAAGAAAGTGCCTAGCCAGGATATGCTCCTATTTTGACAACGGTAAAAGAACAAGAAGGCAAGCCCAATTACACAGGAACATTTCCAGCTTCTGCTCTAGCCAGCAGCATTCCACTGTTCCAAGCAAGTCTTATAAGGCAGGGTTTCCTGTTCACCATGGGACTATGTCAAGGGATGAATAGGACTATAACACTGAAGTGAAGAGAGGCACCAATTAGTTTAAGTCTCATACCTAGTGTAATAAAAATGCCAGGAATTCATACCTAATGAATTAATATTTTTAATATACAAAATTAAAATAATGGTTTGTATAAGCTCACTTGGCGATAACATTACTGTTCAAAACATGATAGTAGTTGAATATATGATGTGGGCCTCCATCTAATCACGCTTTTAGATTTACTTGTCAAATATACTAACTTTAAAATTTCAGACAACTTAACTGTTAAGCTGGTAAGGTTAAGGAAAAAATTAAGTTGGTAAATGTTATCCAAAAAAATTAATATTATTATTTATTTATTTTTCATCATCAGGGCAAGCTCCAAGCTCAAGTCTTAATGATACCCATTACATTCATTCATAGATGTGTATATAGTCGATAGATTTGAATGTTTTATAGTGTGTGCATTTTACCACCATGCTTGCTGATGATGCAATAGATATAGAAGTCATGGAGCCCCATAAGAAAAGTAGTAACATAAGACCAAGGACACTTTAAGGGCAAGAGCAGACCTGTCATTTTTGTGTACCTAATGTCTAAGATTCCCCATAATGTAAGAGCAAATGATAGTTGAAAAAAGAATACATCAATAAGTGCAGATTCACTTTTGCAAATCAAATTGGAGAAGGACAGTGTAAATAGTGCAGCTTTCCTAATGAGCGAGCTGCTTGTCACCAGCAGATTTGACATTGCTCAGTTCTCAATCTTTAATTGGAGTCCCATGTTTTGAGATATCTCGGTGGAGTTGGTAATATAAATATTTTCTTATAATGATAATGTATTCCAAATGTTTATAAGCATCAATAATGTGTTTATTTAACACATTTTTAAAAAAGATTTTATTGGGGAAATGGGGGGAGGGGAACAGCGCTGGGGAATCGGGGAAGGGGAACAGACAGGTTGCTGTCCTTTTGTTCTTCAGTCTAGTTGTGGAGGATGTCACTTCACTGGCCCATGTTGGTATTATCATTGCGCTCTTCCCAGGTGAGACAATCGGTCGCCGGTCATTGGTGAGCCGTTCACAGCGGCTCCTGGCTGCTCACGCTGGCTGCCAGCCACTCACTTAGCTCATGGCAGCCCACTGCAGCCCCGCTGCAGCCTACTCTGTTGCCAGCGACTCACAGCAGCCCAGCTCCAGGTCGAGCTGTTGTTCATCTTAGCTATAGAGGGCAGTGTCATTGGCCCTCACATGTGGGATCCAAACTGCAGCCCTGCTGCTCAGAGCTGGTGCTCCCAAGCAAGCTCTTAACCAGCTGAGCCACTTGGCTAGCCCCAACAAATATTTTTAAGCACTTTGTATATTCAAGGTACAGTATAGGCCCCTGGATACCCTGAGGAAGACAAGGTCAGGAAAGATCATTTCTCTTAGGGAGATCACATTCTCTGAGAGGAGAAAGACAAAAACATTTTTAAAAAGAAAAAGAAAAAAAACAATATAATGAGTAAGAAATAGTTTAAACTACTGTAATGAAAATTAAAATAGGTTGATGTGTTGGAGCATACCTGGGTGTTTACTTTTGATCTTGTGATTATAGAAGGCAGCTTGAAAAGCATATGTATAAATCAAGAACTGAGAGAAGGAGAAAGCTATGTAAAAAGTAGAGGAAAACTATTTCAGGCAGAGGTGGAGCTCATGCGAAGGCCTTGAGATATACATAAATTTAGCGTGTTTAAAAATAGAGAGAAGGCCAGAGTGGCTGAAGAATATTGAGAAAGAAAAAGAGTGGAACAATATATGATAGGAGACAAAGACAGAATGTTTTGTCATAGCTTTATTAACCAGGATAAGGAGTTTAAATTTTATTATAAATGTGATGAGAAGACACTTGACTGGAGAATGACTTCATCTGACTTCTATTTTAAAAATATAATTAAGGCTGCTATTTGGGAATCAATTATAAAGGCATAGTTGCAGTAGTTTCAGTTTGGAGGAGAGATGAGCATGATTTTGACTTAAGTGGTTAGGGATAGAAATGGAGAAGATGTTCTGTAGTTTGAGTCCAAAAGATTTGCTCTTAAAACTGATATAGGAAACGAGTGATAGGGAAAAATAGTACAAACTCTCAAATATTTGGCTTTAACAATGGGGTTGATAATGATAGCATTTACTGAGAGAGACAAGCAGGGGTTGAGAAGTTTAGACAAGGTTCTGGTATTTTGAGATGCTTATCAGAATCCATGTGGAGAAATCACAGGATAGTTTTATATTAAAGATCTGCAGTGATAAAGAGCAAGTAATACAGTTTCATTAGCATAACAGAGGTTATTAAAAGTCACTGATTGGGTAAGACCAAATAGGAAAACATTTTACTTAGATAATAGAAGTGGTCCAAGAATGAGCCATAGTGTACTTCAATATTTGGAAATTGAACAGTGAAAGAGGATCTAGTAAAGGATATTTAGAAGAAATCAGTTAATTCAGAGGAAAACAAAGAAAACCTGGAGTCTTAATAGCCAAGAAAAGAAAAGTTTTCAAAAAAGTGAAAATATCAAATATGTTTAAGAAATCAAGGGAAAAACAGAAAAGTGACAGCATCAGTTTGGGTGTCAGCCAAGAAATAGATAGTATATTAAAATTAGGGTAATTCACTAATGTTTAATAAAAGAACTCTATATAATGATATGTGCTGGGTGTCAGGGAACCACTAGAGTTCTATATAATGATATGTACTGGGTGTCAGGGAACCACAAGAGATAGTAACAACGAAGTCTTTTATTTTATTTTTTTCTTTTTAACCACCCTTAGGTTCAAAGCAACCAGAGGATAAAGTGGTTAATAAAACCTGAAAGGGGTTTCCTATAGAGGGGGCTACTGTATTAGAAGAAAGAAGTGACATTGGTCAAGAATTATAATCATAGGTCCTTGCAAAGAGGAAGCTGAAGAATTAAATATCCCTACAGAGCTCTCATCCTGACCTCCGATCTTATCCTTGTACTCTCCATTGGCTGAAGCCAACTGGAAACAAGAAGTCAAGAAATATGACTAATCTATAAAGGTCCACCTCCCAGGGCAGAGGATAGAATAGAAAATGGGGGAGAAAGAATCTAGAGAGCCAAACAGAAGCTACAAGGTTCAG
This sequence comes from Hipposideros armiger, assembly GCF_001890085.2. Lineage (NCBI taxonomy): Eukaryota > Metazoa > Chordata > Mammalia > Chiroptera > Hipposideridae > Hipposideros > Hipposideros armiger. The sequence goes on along the minus strand of NW_017732073.1, from coordinate 58,889 downwards.
TAACCGCTACATTTGGCAATATACATAGTGTGGCTGACTTTCACTGAAAAAAATATTAGGAGATTGTTTAAAACAGAAACCCAGTTGAAGTGAAGTAAGGAGAGAATTTGAGGTGAGGGTGTCAAGAAATGGATTCTTCAAGACATGGCTGTAAATAAAATCAGAGATATGGAAAGGATGAGAGGTTGCTGGAATCATGTGTTGAGTCTACTGAAGATTCTTTCTTGTTGTTTTTGTTGTTTTAGACAGGATACAGTAGACAGTGCATGCTAAGAGGAATGACCTACCAGAAAAGGAAAACAATAATTGGTGAGATAGGAAATAATTACATAAGGAAAGATCTTGAGAAGGTCAGATGAAGTAAATCAAGAGGAGGGCAACATATGGTCTATGATATAAACAAAGTGAACTTTTCGAGTGAGAGAGGAGAGGAGAGGAGAGGAGAGGAGGGGAGGGGAGGGGA
>NW_017732073.1:46782-58366 GCF_001890085.2 Hipposideros armiger | reverse complement strand
AAAGAAAAGAAAAGAAAAGAAAAGAAAAGAAAAGAAAAGAAAAGAAAAGAAAAGAAAAGAAATAATATGGGAAAACACACATGGTAGGGAAATGCAATCAGGTCACCTGACAGTTGTGAGTACTGCCAGACACTTGATCCTGAATTTAAAGGCAGTCAGCAAATTTGCATGTTCCTTTCCAGAAATATTCATCCTTGTAAACTCAGGCACAAAGGCAATAGAACATTATGGTTAACCTTAGCATGGTTTTTATCATTCATATTCCAAAAAGGGAGAAGCAATGAAAGTAAAGGGTTTTGTAGGGAGAATTAAACAAATTGTAGATTCTAAGCTTATAAGAAGGGATATAAAGATATAAACTTGGTTACTGAGCATAAGAAAGTAATAGCTAATGCATGAGAACTCTATGAGGTGTAAGAAGTGCTACAGAGGGTTTATTAAAGTACATGAGCTAGAAGATTGGGAGGCAACAAAAAGAGATGATAGTGGAAGGTTTCAATGATGCAATTAATAAAGATATCCATGAGAGTATGCCTGAACTGATATGGAGAAAACAGAGAACTGAGACACCAAGGTCCTGGAAGGATCATCCGTGTGAGTGATGAAGTTGCCAAGAATGTTGATTACAGTTGTAGAAAGGCCGGCAGTGACCAGGGGATACAGGCCATGGGAAAGTTGAAAGAAACAGCTTTCAGTTTCTTAATCCAGTCGTCTACTGATGGGCATTTCAGCTGTTTCCAAGTCTGGGCTATTGTGAATAGCGGATAACTATCGCATTATTTTGTATACCTGAGACTAATAATAATAAATAATAAATTTAAAAAAAAGAAATGGCTGTCAAAAGCCAGGGGATTTGGAGAACAAAGGAAACAAAATTGTTTGAAAGAAACAATAGGGAGGAAGAAAATATTTGTATCTCAGTGCCAGGATCTAAGGTATGTAGGCTGTGAAAGAAAAGAAAGAAAATGCCTTCTTCATGATGGCTTCTGCGGGGCAGAGCAGATTTTATATGCGGGGGAGGAGAAGTTTCAGAGATCAGGTTTAGGTTTAGGATACAGAGGCCTTTGCTATTGGTAATGACCATCAGTCATCAAAAGGAAAACCCAGGAGGAGCAGAGGACTGAAGATACATCAGGTAAAGATATGCACAGGGTGGTATGAGACTGGGAGGAGGAGTCTTCAGGCTAGGCTTTTGTTATTAAGTGAAGTAATTAGGAATGTAAAGCATGAAGGGATTACTCCTGACAATCTCTTGGAGAAAGCTAAATTACCAATTTCAGCTGAAAGTAAGGGGTCATAAACAATTTACACAACGTCCTTTGGAATAAATGAGATAACTTTAACATCAGGAACTCATTTTGCTGGTTTTTTTAATGCTGCCCCACATAGCATATTGAATAGACTATCGATGTAAGAAACGTCCAAACCTGTAGAGAATTTTTATAAGTGTCTATTTGAGCCAAACAGAGGATATGTCTGTAAGCAGGAGCTCAACAGACTGAGAAAAGTGCGACGGAGAATCACATTTTGCAGTTTCTTTTATGAATTTGAGATTAAGGAGGGACTATAAGGAAGATTATATAAAAGTGGAAGAAAGCAATTCTGGGAACAAATTAAAGGTCGGTTAAGATTATGGGCTTTCTTGAGGGTTCAGAAAAAAGGGTCTGAAAGGGTGATCACTCATTAAAATTAGGGGTCTGAAAAGAGGCATTTGAAAGGTGTGTTAACCTAGATACATGGAAACAATGGACAGGGCTTGCTTAAGGCAAAAATAAACCTTTTACTAAAGAAGTTATAGTCCTGGGCTGTGACTACACATCATGACCTTCCCAATTAGGAATTTATGATCACATCACTCAGGGAGGTTACTTTTCTCAGAACACTTTTCATCCCAGCAAAAAGTTCCCCACAATTATATCTATTAATAGGATGCTCCAGGGACAATCTCATGTAGGTTCAAAAACTAGTACAATACCTGCAGAGAGTGATACTCAATAAACTAGTGATATTCACGAGTATATGTGCTCTTTCTTATGCCCTCCCCCTGCTCCCCCTGCCACGTTAAAATTGGCCACCTCTAAACTATTTGAGGAAGGCATTTTGCTCATTTCTGCTTCTGATACCCTCTGCCAACCCCATCCAGGTTCCACTGTGTTGGCCAGGCTGCCATAATCACTGATTTGGCTTCGTAGCCCTGTCCCTTGAGTTCAGTGCAGGAATGGAGGGAATGACTTTCTCTTCAAGTCTCCTTTCTAACAGGGCCCCATCTCCCTTAGACATCTCAAGGTCATACTTCAACCTGTACATTGGAACATCATACTATGCTCCTACTGATCATAGAGAAGTAGGTGGACAAACAGCCATTTGTTTTCCCCTCTCTCCTTCTTCTTACTCTTGTTTTCAGCAACTACTCCCTCCAGTAGCATCCTTGCCTTGAATATCAAATCATGCAAATATATATTTTGGAAGTCACTTGACCAACACATCTGTTTTTTCGTATTTGTCAAAGTTTATCAAGAGACATGTTATTGGATCAAGATGTCTAAAAAGAAAAAATAACTCTCATTTGTCAAATGTTTATTGTACATGATGGTACATATAAAGAGCTTATTTTTATGTACTTTCTTAACCAACTGCATAGTCAGAGTTTTATTATAATTTGTAATATATCAATTTATTTTCCCCAAGTTATCATATTTTGCAATTTTTATAGTGATGCCTACTAATAGGGATCAGTGGTAAGAGAGGATTGATTAATGGGCCCAATGAAAACAAACCTGTATCTTACCTAACATCCAGATCTATGTGGCCCTGATTTGGTGAAAAATTTTAACCCTTTAGTAATTTATTTCAATTCTTAAGTAATTCATAAACATGAGATATTTATACAATAAGTCACACAAATGAACATCATTTCTAAATTAAATAAAATAGAGCCTGATGAAAACTAACCCTAAGGTATCAATAAAACATTTTCATTATATTATACATGAAAACCTTCTATTGAAAAATAAAAAAAAACTGATGTAGTTTGTTAATGCAATTATCTGAAATAAAAATTTTAACCCTCAATTTGTTTCCAAAAATGTAATTATTATTAAATTCATATAAAATATTTAATAGAAACAAAGGACATAGAAGAAGGTTAGCAGCATCATATTTATCTACTACTTTATGAGGCTGTGAGGAACATAAAATTGCATATATCTGGGAAAGTAATTTAGCTTCTTATTTCTAAGGTATTTTTTTCCTATTTACTTTTTAAAATTTAGTCATTATTTATTTATGCATTTATTTAAATTAACCCATTTATTTTTTATGTTAATATTATGGACATATTCACAAGGTTGTTGAAAGTTAAGAATAATATAAAAGTTATAAAACAGTTTATAAAGCAGAAATATAAAGTGCTACATGCATACTTGAAGATGGTTGTCCTTCTGTAAAGAAAGTCTGAATTTCTATTTATTTCATCAATATAAAATGAAACACTCTCTTATTACTTGAGTGTTATGAGAGAGAAATAAAATCCAAATTCTCTACACATAATGAAGAAATAGTTGACATAAAATGAATGGTGACAAGAAATTTACATATTTCAGCTCTTAACTGACCTTTTTATATTATCTAAAATCTTTGCCTACAATAAATGGCTACTTAGTCATTTATAAAATCAAATTTAGTTGAGCCAAATACTTTGTAATAAAACTGTCCCATAACCTAAATCTCCTCTGAAGCAACTATTCATGAAAAGAAATATAAGCAGCAGTTGAAATATTAACCCTGGGGGAATGATTTAAACTTCTCCAGAGAATTATTACATTGATCTTTGAAAAATGCTTAGTCATTGCCCCAGTGTGTGACCCTAGACAAATTCTTTAACTCTGAGCCTTAGCTTTTACAATTATAAAAGCAAGGAGGACATAACCTGCCTTGCAACCTCACAAGGTAATTGTATGGTGTGATTAGATATGTGAGCATTTGTTAAACATATTTCTTGCATATTTACATGTAAGAGAGAAGGATACTGAAAAACTATCATTCTCACTTTTTGAATGTTTTGACTTTGAATCTCAGGAAAAGCAAAATATCCTGTCATATACCTCGCTTATCTGCTCCCTCTTTGCAGGGGCAAAAATTCAATGAAAGCAACATTTAATAAAGAAAAATTGTAATTTTGGTCTCTTTATCATCAGACCAAGGAATGAAGTTTCTGCTGAATCAGTATTATAGATCCCAGTTGTTAGCCTACTGAGATTTTCTCATCTGAAATTGAATATCTGTTTTGTTTTATATAACCAGATTCTTTTCACAGTGACTTGTTTCTCACCTTAGCATGTGTTTTGTTAAGAAACTGACATATGGATGTTTCTACTATAATGTTTTATTATTATTATTATTTTAAAATACCAGTTAATTCTTCTGTGACCTACTCAGATAGGTCATCCTACCAAGGTGGGTGACTGCCTTACATGTATTCGTAGAGTCCTGTGATCTCAGCTGCCTCTCAAGACACCTGGTACTCACATCACTTACATCAAATTAACCAACATGAAAATGGAAATTAGTTAAAATCTCATTTGTCATCAGTCTTTTCTGTTACACGATCTCAAATATATTTCATAATTTAGAGATAAAAAACTATAAGATGTAGTTTGACAAACTCTAAAGACCCAGTAGCTCTAAAACCGTTAATTTTAATAGTCCTGTTAAAATATATATACATACGAGTACATATATATATTCTCTTGAGTACTTGAGATTTTGGATTTTCCTTTTCAGTTTTATTTTGAGAAACAATTACTGCCCATAGACCAAACTGCTCTATTTTCAATTCTATAATAATTTCTTTCTCATACTTCTGTTTGAATATAAATATGCTTAATTCAAGTTTGCAAATATTAAAAATGTTTTTCAAATTTTCAAACTGAATTTTCAAGGCTTTCAAAGCAAAACAACATCAAATACAAATTGCTCTCTTCATCTATTCAATTCATGTGTTTCTCTCTAGATGCCACTCTTTTAAATTGCAAAATATAGCCGACAAAGTCCTACTTATTCTTATAAAAAAGCATTTAGGGCACAGGTAACTTTTACTAGTGTTAGTATTTTTTGTCCAATTTAAGAGTCCAATATGAGAGAAAAGGATTAAAGGAAAATAGAAATTTAGAAACAGTTCCTGACTATATGTTTATGTTTAGTGTTTCATATATTTAAAGAAACAATCTATTCATATCTTATGATTGACTAATAGTACAAAGGTATTTTCAACTGATTGGTGGTCAAATAAAGCTGCTTTCAAGAGCAACAATAGAAATAAAAGTGGAAGAATTAAAAGTTTTAGATAAAAAAATATATTACTTCTTATGACCAGGTATAGTTTTACCTAGAAATTACTTCTCGGAAAGGAGAAAGCAGCAAAAGGAAAACCAAATGAGATCATTTAAGTCACATTCAAAGAAGCATCAATAAGTTCAAATAATAATCTTGGAATAATGGAAAATCTATTTACAACTGCCATAGAAATTCTAATCAGGTCATATCTTTTTTGACTTCTAAATCAGAAGATGTAAGACATATTCACATATAATAAATTGTGTAGCAGATAAAAATAATGCCTTCAGCTACCATACAAGCACAGCACAAAACTTCATATGCATACTTCCATTCTTTGCTAATGGAAAAAGAAAAATAATAAAACAGGAAAATAAATATAGAATATTTTAGTCACTAATCTTTCCATTATAAGAATAGAAATTTTTTGTTTTGTTTTTTGAAATCAATTTATGATAATAATACATATTTAGGTACAAATTCCAACTCATTTCCAGCTTGTGACTATGGACAAATTAAACCCTGTAAGTTACAGTGTTTCCAGCTGCACAATGAAAATAATAATAATGATATCTACCTCATAGGATTGTTATAATGATTAAATAAGATAATGATTTTCAAGTACGAGCAAAATGCATAACAAACATTATTTGTCCCAGTTGCCATTTTTTATTATTAATATTCAGAAATGAACATTAGAAAACAATGGTAATCTAAAAATTACACAACATTTATGGTATTCTAAAGTTTTCTTAGGCTTCTATGAAGGTCTAAGCATTTTATTTTCTATTCTCTAATTTTAAAATATTTTCTTCAGAATGTGATGGCCTTGTCACAAAAATCCACATATTTTAAGGAGCTATTTTTATTGTCATAAAAACAAAGGTCATATTATTTATTTAAATATTAAAACAATGGCAAGAATTAACTATCTTTATATTTTTCCTATTAAAAACCTGTCCCCCATTTATGTTTGCTTAACTTAGGAATATCATTGAAAACCTATGACAACAAATCTTATGGAAAAACAGTAGCTCTTCACATCTATTATTTTCTTTTTTTTTTCAAAGAGTTTTTATTAGGGAATTGTGGGGATGGGAACAGTGCTGGGGAATTGGGGGAAGGGGAACAGACAAGTTGCTGTCATTTTGTTCTTCAGTCTAGTTGTAGAGGACGTTGCTTCACTGGCCCAAGTTGGCACCATCATTGCGCTCTTCCCAGGCAAGGCACATCAGTCGCAGGCTTCTGGATGGCCGCTCACTGCGGCCGCTGGCCGCTCACGCTGGTTGCTGGCGACACACGGTAGCCCATGGCAACCCACTGCAGCAGGGGCTGCAGCCTACGCCATCGCCAGCAACTCAGGGCAGCCCAGCTCCAGGTTGAGCTGTTGTTCAGCATCTTAGCTGTGGAGGGCAGTGTCACTGGCCCTCATATGTGGGATTCGAACCGGGGCCCTCTGGCATCCCAAGCCAGCTCTCAACCGTCGCGCCACTCGGCCGGCCACATCTATTATTTTCAATATATTAAAGAAGGAAGCAAAATCAGAAATGAAAAAGGAGTGACAACTAACACCACAGAAATACAAAGAATTATAAGAAAATACTACAAACAATTATATGTCAACCAATTGGACAATCTGGAAAAAATGGATAAACTCCTAAAAATATACAATCTTCCAAAACTGAATAAAAAAGAAACAGAATATCTGAAATGACCAATTACTAAAAACAAAATTGAATCAATAATCAAAAATCTCCCAACTAACAAAAGTCCTTGACCAGATGGCTTCATAGGTGAATTTTGCCAAGCATTCAAAGAAGAATTAATACCTATCCTTCTCAAACTATTCCAAAAAATTCAAGGGGAGAGATGGCTCTCAAGCTGGTTTTACAAGGCCACTACTATCTTGATTCTAAAAACAGATAAAGACATTACAAAAAAATAATAATAAGTAAAAATAGTTATAATAATTATAGGCCAATATTCCTGATAAATAAAAATGCAAAAGTTCTCAAGAAAATATTAGCAAACTGAATTCAGCCATACATTATTAAAAAGATCATATACCATGATCAAGTTAGATATATTCCTGGGATGCAAGTTGGTTCAATATCTGTAAATCAGTTAACATGATGCACAACATAAACAAAATGAAAGATAAAAATCATATGATCATATAAATAGATGCAAAACAAGTTTTAACAATATCCAGCATTTATTCATTATAAAAGCTCTCAGCAAGGTGGGAATAAAGGGAACTTACCTCAATATGATAAAGGCCATACATAACAAACCCACAGTTAACATCACATTCAATGGTGAAAAGCTAAAAGTGTTCTCTTTAGGATGAGGAACAAGACAAGAATGCCCATTTTCAACACTTTTATTATTAATATTGGATGTCCTAGCCACAGCAATCAGACAAGAAAAAGAAATAAAAGGCATCTTAATTGGAAAGGAAGAAGTAAAATTGTCATTATTTGCATATCACATGATAATATATATACAGAACCCTAAAGATTCCACCAAAACACTATTAGAACTGATAAATGAATTAAGTAAAGTATGATACAAAATTAATATTCAGAAATTGGTTACATTTTTATACACACATAGCAAAATATGAGAAAGAGAAAAAAACTTTTTAAATGCCATTTACAATTACAAAAAAAAAATAAAATACCTAGGAATAAATTTAACCAAGGAGGTAAAAGTCCAGTACCTGAAAAATTATAAGACATTGAAGAAAGAAACTGAAGAAAGTACAAATTAATGGAAGCCTATACCATTCACAGCGACAGGAGGAATAACATTGTTAAAATATCCATAATTCCCAAAGAAATCTATAGATTCAATGAAATCCCTATCAGAATACCAATGGCATTTTTCACAGAACTAGAACTAATAATCCTAAAATGTATATGGAACCACAAAAGACCCCAAATAGCCACAGCAATCTGGAGAAAGAAAAACAAAGTTGGAGGTATCACAATAACTGATATCGAACTATACAAAAAGTCTGTCATAATATAAACACCATGGTACTGTCATAAAAACAGACATATAAGTCAACAGAACAGAATAAAGAGCCCAGAAATAAACCCACAGCTCTATGGTCAAACAATCTATGACACAGGAACAGACTCACAGATAGAGAGAACAAACTGATGGTTATCAGATAGTAGGAGGTTTGGGGAGCTGGGTAAAAAAGAGGAAGGAATTAAGAAGTACCAATTGGCAGTTATGAAATAGTCACAGGGAGGTAAAGTACAGCATATGCAATATAGCTAATAATATTGTAATAACTATGTATAGTGCCAGATGGGTACTAGACTAATCGGGGAGATCACTTCTTACATTATATAAATGTCTAACCACTATACTGTACAAATAAAACTAATATAAAACAATATTTAATGTCAGTGTAATTGAAAAATTAAAAAAAATGAAAGAAGGAAGCATGCTAGACAGTACAATGAGCTGACACCATGGTCTCCACTGCTTGTCCTTCTCACTTTTATCTTGCCCTAGAAAAGCAGCCTTTAGGCAGAATGCCTTAGGGATGATAAATGGTAGCATTCTCAGTTATACACATCTCTCTGCTCTTCAAATTCATTTCTACTCAAACTGTGGCCTGTGAACACCCATGCCAGTCCATGAGGCTGGTTCTTATCAGTTCACAAGAAGTTAAGTACAGAAAATGAGAGGAAGTGTTTAGAAACCTAGATGCCGGTTTGACATTATTACAACATACAAGTACACCCTCCGTGGGTTCCTCTCCTTGAACAGGAAGTGGACCGGTTTTCACCTGATTTGGTAGAGCTGTGTTTTCATTGTGTGTAGCAGGGCCATGTTACAAGGTATATGTATTTTTAATACTTCTTTTTTAACTTCTTTTGAAACAAAGCTTACAGAAAAGTTTCAAGAGTGACATAAATAACTCTCTTAGACTCTTGGCCCAGAAAGCTGTTCATGTTCCTTCAATTACAGCAAAAGGGTACCGTCCAGGCTGACCTGTTGCAGCCAATTTTCTTGTCACTCGAGTCTTTAATCTAGAAGTGTTCCTCAGTTTTTCCTTTAGTTTCATATCTTTGAAACTATTTTGAAGATTGTAGAGCAGCAATATTGCAGAATATCACTCAATCCGACTTAGTCTGATGTCTCATAATTAGACAGGTTATACATTTCAGGACTATTACAAAAACAATGCCTTTTATTGGCACCTAATATTGATCTGTCTCATTATTGGTGATGATAAACAATAATTTTATTAAGTTGATATCTGAAATCTTTCTTTATTATAAAGCTGTCTTTTTTTCCTTTGTAATTAAGAACATTTTGTATACAGATGCTTTGAGATTATGTAAATAGTCTTATTCTATTTTAGATTCCATTGGTGTTCTTACCTGAATTATTATTATGAATATTGCCAAAAGGTTCTTTTATAATTCCACCATTCCACAAGACATTCTACATCTACATGTATCAGTTGGCATTCTACTGAAAGAGCTTTACTATACATGTGTTTGTATAATATATGTATACATATATGTATGTATGTATGTATGTATGTATTGTGTTGTGTTGCAGAAAAGTGATTAAGAAGTTTGGGGAGTTGTTTGTTTTGCCTGTCCTTACCCTTTCTAAACACCAGAGCTTCTAACCCATGTCCACCTGATGCCACCTGGCCTGGCTGGAGCCAGGAACAGGAGGGACACTGCCCCAAATCTGCATATTCCCCTGGCGATTGCTCCCCATCACCACTGCAGTGCTTGGCTATAACTCCCACCCATCCCCCACTTCTTTTTTTGTTTTAAGATATGACTTCATTGAATATTTAAAATTTCATGTGGGACAGGATAGAAAATTTAACTTGAAGTTCTTTCAGTGGCTTGCCCATGGCCACAAAGCAATTAAAGACCACATGAACACACTTTACATGAAACACATCTGAAAGGGGAGCCAGAATAATCAGGCCTCACATCAGTGTCAGTAATTTGTCATTCCTGGCTCCGGAGTAGATACAAGTAAGGATTCGAATCCCTATCCTTTGTAGGTGCCCTTGAGTCACATCCTGTCTGTTTCAACAGTCACCTGTGATTATCAAGTAGGGAATTCTCTCTTTCTCAACCACCAGAGGTCTCTGGGTTGCCTCATTAAATTCAGCTTTCTGGAGTCCAAGAACCTACAAGGCACACTCTGGGTGTCTCAAGGCCCCACACAGGACAGCCACCCCACCACGGTCCAAGGTGTTTCAATTCAGGTTTCCTCTCAGTGTCTTACTGCTGGTGCGAGGAGAGGAGAGACTCTCACAAAAGGCTCTTCTTAACTGATATATTCATTTATGTATATCAGTTCATACTTATATGCATTTTTATTTTATTCAACAGATTATGAGTTGTTATTATAATTATTTAGTTTGATACTAAAATTGTCCCAGGTTTGGCCAATATAAATATCTTCAGATCATGCTGTACCCTGTGTCATTGTGGTATCATTGTGGTATGCATCATTCATTGAGCACTTCTGTTGTTTGTTTGTTTTCTATTTAAATTATTTATTTTAGCACAAGCATTGTTTTAAATTTGCACTTTGTCTTATAACACGTTTTTTATCTAGAGAACAGTTTTGAGAACAAGTACACGAAAGGATTATTTGACAACATTTTAACAAAAGTGAATTAAGAACTTCCTTAAATGTATCCATAACAAGCGTTTTCAGACTTATCCTATATACTCCCTACCTCAGCCTTGGGATTAGCCATTCCTCCAAGGAGCCCTGATTCTTTTTGAGAAAAGTGTATTAGGAAACCAATTTCTGGATACTAGATATGCTCCTTGCCACAAGGATATTTCTGCTCTCAGACTACTTCTGTGGAAAAATAAAATATGGATTCTTCTTGTCTCTATCTGTCTATGTCTCTCTGTCTCTGTCTCTATCTTTTGTATGTCTCTATCTATGTATATAGATATTCTTACACAGACACACACATACACGCACACACACACACACACACACACACACACAGAAACACACGGGGCCGAAAAATGTATACACATTTTAAGAAAGGAAGAAACTCTTAAAATTATAATAATATATACCAATAATAAAAGATGAATACAAGTCACATTTTACTTCTGCAATTACAAGAGGTGCTCAAAGTGGTTACCATCAGCATCGAGACGCTTCTGATTATGGAAAACTACTGCTTGAGCAACGTTGACCAAAGTGTCCACTTGTATACATTTTT
>NW_017732073.1:33024-46272 GCF_001890085.2 Hipposideros armiger | reverse complement strand
GAGGGAGGAATGGAAGTAGAAAGGGCAAATGTGATAGCTTTTTATTAGTTTATAAACGTATTAGCTTATATGAAGACATCAGCTGATGTCTTATGTTGATATGGTTTTCTAAAAGTACTTCATTTATTTTAATCATGAGAATATAATTTAAGGCAAAAGATAATTACAGATTAACAAGGCTCTTCCACTATGTCTCCATTTCAAGTTCTTCCACCATGCTAGTTGTTACCCATGGGGATTTTTCTTATTTGTCCCTATTAAAACATGGCACATAGTAACTTATGACTCCAAATTTTAGTGAAAATGGTGGAGTGTTAATCTAGAAAAGGAAGAAAAAGGAAACAGTGGAAAGAAGGAATGAACGATAAGGAGAGGGGATTAGAACAAAAGAAGAGAATCTGAAGAGAAATTTGAATATTGATAGTAAGTCTTGGTAAGAATAACATTCATTATTATGCCTCTTTTTCTGAGATATTTATCGCTTACGTATGCTAACCATATTTCTTTTTCTGCTGTTTAGAAACAAACTACACAACTATGTTTTTTTAAAGCTATCTGTTTAATATATCCAAGACCAATCAAAGTCTTAACAACTAACAATAATGGGCCTAAAAGCATTTCTAAAATATGTAAGTATGTGCTTGAATTATTTGGCATTTACTTCAACAAAAGACTTCACAAATCTAAGTATATTAGTCATTACTAAAGCTGTAGCTGTAGATGAATTTTGGGTTTTCTAATGTTTTCTTTTATCATTCCTAAAAAAACCCTGCAATTTTTTTCATTTAGCATTTCACCATTTACTTACCTTTCAGGAATAAAATATTTTTTAGACAAAAAGCTTTAGTAAGCAGCAGGAAAATTCTCACCATGGCTGTGTTGCTGTTGAGGCAGGACCTGAACAGACTTACTCTTTAAAGGTTCATTTGGAAATTCACAATCACAAAGAGCATTTATTGCAAGCAATCACTGTGTTCTTTGCTGCCACTATGCATCATCTGTTCAATCAGAACTTTGACTGATAGCAGTAGGCAGAGAGCTACCCAGACTTACGAAGATAGCAAGAAAATGAAATGAAGTTTGTATAGCAATTGCCAGAACAAGCTAGCATTAGGAAAAAAACAGTGCCAGACTGAAAAGAAAAATATTGCCTTGTTTTGAAATATTTCAACAATTAAGGCTAAAATTGTAGATGGGTTTTTGTTTGTCTTGCTTTTGCTTTGAAATAGAATATTGCCTCAGTATTCAAATCCACTTTACCAGTGAAGATGTAAATTTGTAAAAGAATACAATAGGAAATGTTTTGTGCTACATTTGAGTTCAAAGAAAGCTTAAAATGGCCAAGTAGTGAACAACAGCACTCTATCTGTAAGAACATTCTAGTATCAAAGAAAAAGAAAATTATTATAAAAGAGTGTGTTTACTGCATTATAGGTCAACAGCATGAGGTCCTTCAGTAAATGTTTAGAGTTGAAACAAGGAAAACTGGATTCTCATTCTGGACCTGGCACATACTAAACCTGTGTGACCACTAACAAGTTGTGAGATCTTTCAGCCTCAGTTTCCACATCACGAAAATGGGAATTAGAAATAACTGTTGCCCTATTTACCTTGCACAGTGATGTGCAGATTGACTGATAAAATATGGGTGAAAGAGAATAATGATTTTAAGTGATAAAATGATACAAATCATACAAAAATAAGTTCTATACACGTTGTTGCACTTAATCTATGGTAAACTCTAATGTATTTAAACCTGTGATTTTGAACCTTTTCTTTTATAACTTCTTTACTATCTTTAATGAAATTCACAGAACGAATAATTTATCTACATATGTAATTTTGAAAACAAACATTGTAATTACCAAAATACAGTTATAAAGATTAAATAAAAGAAACAATGTATAATTAATATATATTTCAGTATGTAAATGTTAGGACATAACTTTTCTAGAAGGCAAATGAGCCACATAGTGCAATTATACATAGGATTATTGAGAAAATCATAGCCACAAATTCAGACTGACATGGCTAGGTTGTATAAGCAGTTCCAAAATCACAGACAGTGCTGTGTTTATTGATAAGATGTTTAAAAATGATGAATTATTCTTGCAAATATTTGAACCAAAAAATATAGCCCTCTGTCTATTTGCAAGATAGCAGCATTCTTGGTAATTCTATATACATTGAATGATACAAAACTAAGTCATATTTATTTGTATGTGGAGTAAAATTTTAGGCAAAAATGGTTTTAAAGAGACTTCTCCATTACATGAAAATCTGATAGACAACCAAAATTTATGCCAGGTCTGAGATAAGCCTGTATTGTGTAGGCCTATGGTAAATATTGTAGGTTTTCTAGTATCTCTGAACACCATCCACTAAAGGCCAATAATACGCTTCTCATCATTTTGATAAATAAAAATCCACGCATTAAGCAAATGCTTTTTTGTATGATGCCAATACCATTGTGAAACATGAGCCTTTAGACCAATAACATCCAAGTTATTTTTCTTTCCCAATAGTAAGCCTACTGAACCAAAACCTATGTTTTCACAATGATGGTTGGTTGACTTGGTTTACATTTGCTTGAAATGTCAGTCAAAAGCATGTGTAAGTTTAATTCTATTTGATTTTTATTTTTGTCCATCAACCTTAATGAAATCCCAAATTTAGTAGATTCATCTAACTCTCTAGTACCCTATACCTTTCAGATTCATTTTTTTCTCACACACAATGTACTATGTCTCATAAACACCTTTTATATAATTACTATATACTGTATGTCAGTGAATGTGTCTCTGCTGACTGCATTTTCTCATATCCCTGTATATAATTGATACCAGCTAATTTAACATCTTAACATCTTTACTACTGTTTACATTAGAAACATCGTCCTTATGTCCAATTAGACTGCAAATGTTCAGGTTATCATCCTTCCTCAAATGAACATTTTTTTTTAAAGATTTTTATTGGGGAATTGGGGGATGGGAACAGCGCTGGGGAATCGGGGAAGGGGAACAGACAAGTTGCTGTCCTTTTGTTCTTCAGTCGAGTTGTGGAGGATGTTGCTTCACTGGCCCACATTGGTGTTATCATTGTGCTCTTCCCGGGTGAAGCAGATCAGTCACTGGCCACTGGATGGCCACTCACGACAGCTTTTGGCAGCTCACGCTGGCTGCCAGCCACTCATGGTAGCTCACTGCAGCCCACTGCAGCTTCACTGCAGCCTACGCTGTCACCTGTGGTTCACAGCAGCCCAGCTCCAGGTCGAGCGGTTGTTCACCATCTTAGCCGTAGAGGGCGCAGCGCCACTGGCCCTAATGTGGGATCCAAACCGGGGCCCTGCTGCTCAGAGTTGGCGTCCCAAGCCAACTCAACCAACGCGCCACTTGGCCGGCCATCAAATGAACTTTTAAAACTATTTCCTAAATGGTGACTGATGATTTATTTAAGTATATATCTGAGAATATTATTATTCCCTCACTTCAAGTTATTGTCTCATTTCAAGTTTTAGAAAATATTTTCATTGCTAGGCACTCAATAATTTTTTTACCCATGACATTGGTTTTATTCTGTATAGACTTGGAAGGTTTACTCATTCTCCCTTATTTTTTGATATTAAAATAATAATAATAGTAAAATACAATTCTTTGTACACTGTAGGCTAATTTATACTTATTTACCTTTGCTCACAATGTTGAAAATACCTAGTCCCAATTGTGTTTATACTGTATCCCTAATTTGTCCCTTAGGACATCAAATCGTCTTTAATTGTATAGATCAGTAGGCACCTTCTGTAATTTTCTCACATAAATTTATGAATCTCAATCATACTATTGTCAAATAAACTAGTATCATAATACTTATTGCAACTAATTGTAGGATTGTCTTATGAGTGCCTTTTCCTTCTTGATTTAAGTACTGAAGACTGTTTAATAATTATTTCTTATTCATCTGAATCGATTATTTTTATTTATGTCAACTAAACTTAAAATCTGACATACTAGGCAATTAAAATATTTAGTAAAATATGTAAGTGAATTTAAGCCTAGTATTAGGTAAGTTGATATGCCTTAAGAACTAATGGTCTAGGAAAAATATTTAGCTTTCCCCCCCCTCCAGTTAACTAAAAAAAAATCAAGAGATTTACCAAGAAGCCAGACTATTACAGAATACCTGTAACATCTCTAGAGTTCAGAATTAGACTGCTGTTAATTGCATAATTTTAACATTTCTTAAGAGTGATGTGACAATGCCAAAGTCTAAAAGAGCAAAAATCGGGTGCCTTTTCAATAATGGAATGAAGTTTGTCATTTATGCCTTTGAATTATAGCTTGTCTTCTTAATTTCCTGTTTAATCAAACTAAGTGATGCTTTGGTACATTAACCAAAACCTCTTTCTGCCTTTAAAAAAAAATCCAAATAATTACTGTGTGTAGATACAGCTTCAGGGAAGACAGGCCAATATATTTCTGAGAGAAAAAAATTGATCTCTGTTTGTACTATTGCTCCTGGGAGATAAAATGGGCTGTCAGAGTTTGTCAAGAACACAGCCGAAGGGCAACGAGTCCAAGTCAAGATGTCCTTGATTCTCTTAAATAATATCTATTTTATTTGTTTAATATTCATGATGTTATTTTATAGACTCCAAAGAACAGTGTTAGCTGCAGTTTGAAACTGGTTTCAGACATTACATTTTCACTAAAAATAATTAAAATTTTTATAAATTTGAAATTAGCTCAATATACTGTCATCACCTACAATGAGAGAATAATGTGATTAGACTTTATTATAAGCTTAAGAACTTGAATTCATACTGGTTTTTAAACTTAAAATGGGCAAGGTCATGTCAAAGTCTTATCAGCTTTGACATAAATGTTTAATTACATCCCAGACTATTAATTTCTCTATTATACATGTATGTATGCATACATATATATATATATATATATATATATATATTTATATAATCATACATGCATTTATTATATAATATATACTGTTTTATATACCACATGCAGGTATTTATATATCATACATTTTTTAAATTATATTTATTTGTGCATCGACTATAGCAATCTATCTATAATTTTTGAGGATGTACTGGAGTTGCCAAGTTTACTTGCTTTGGAAAACTGTAACTAACACAATATAAAGATATTTTAATCTTTGCATGTACTTATATTTAAATCTCTATTAGGCTGCATATCTCTATCCTGTTCACTTCTGAATTTCCAGTGGATTCAACATAATCGAAGCCTAATAAATATTTATTGAATAAAAGGTGAATCAACAAGAGATACCTTTGCTGGATTTCAGAGGGAAGGATTATTAATTTGCTTATTAGTTTAAATAATTTGCTATTTGATTTTTTTAAATTGGTGTATGCTCTGATTTTAATAATAATAATGATAATTATAAAAAGAAAGAGGAAGAGGAGACAAAAGAGACGGAGGAAGTCTAAGAAGTAAGAGGAAAGAAAAAGGGCAGGTAAGGGGAAGGGGTGTAAAAAATAGGATACAGGGATGAAAAAGACTTGAAAGGAGAAGGGAACGGCAATTGTGAAAGTAAGTAAAGAGTAGGGGATTGGAAAAGAGTTTACCTAGTCAATAAATGATGTCACAAAAATTAGCTATACCTATAGAAAAATAAAATTATTCTCATACAGAAAAAGTAAATTCCAGATGGATTAATAACCTGTTAAAAAAAAAACACTTCCCAATTTTTTAAAAGAAACTATTCAAAAATATTTTACAGACTCAGGGTAGGAAATCTTTAAAAGCATATATAATCATAAGCAAAAAGGATATCATTATATCAGTCAAATATCAAATAAAACTCTTTTACAAGGCATCACAAGAAATTTAAATTACAAGTGAAAGACCTGGAAGATATATTTGCAACATATATAATAGACATAAACATTAGACTATTAATTATTTTTAATACCTACAGGTGAATATGAAAAAGACAAACTTTTTTTTAATGTACAAAGAAAAACAGGCATGCAACAGGACAAAGAGAATCATGAATAAAGATATAAAAAGATTGCATTACCAGTATTCAGAAAATGCAAATTAAGAGAACAATGGGTATTATTTCACAACCTTGAAATCTGAAAGAATTAAAAGTCTGATATAGTAAGTATAGTGAGGATACAGAATAACTGGAATTCTTTTCCACTGCAACTAGAAGTATTAATTAGAAAACAGTCTGTCAATATTTAGTAAAGCTCAAAATGTATTCACCCTATAGGATACCAATTCTATTTTTATGTGTATGTCCCACTGAAATAATTGTGTGTGTGTACTACAAAGTACAGTCATACAAACTCTTCAATAAAGTATTGTTTTAATAATAAAAAATTGAAAATTACCTAAATATATGCCAATAAGGGTATGTTTAATGCAATGTGACACAATATATTGAAAATTAAAATAGATAAGCGTGACTTAATGGAGAAATCTCAAAAATATAATATTGACAGGAAAAAAGTAGTTGCAGAAGGACCTATCTATCTATCTATCTATCTATCTATCTATCTATCTATCTATCCATCCATATATAAAACATATATATGTACATAAAAAACACATAAAAGATACATAAGTGTATGTATTGAATAAGTATAAAAACATAAATAGGATACATACAGATCACAACAGCAGCTAATTTGTACCTGGAAGGGTACAAAAGGAATTCAATTTTATTTGTAATCCTTTTTTATTTGTTCAAGAGGATTGATAAAATTAAATTTAAATAGAATATAAATGTTATCATTGATCTTACTGGTGGATGTATGAGTACTTATTGTGTAATTCTATGTATTAAAAAAAATTAAGGCTGTCTCTGAAAGAAAACATACTTGTCCCAAGACTACAAGGACAGTAAAATGGTTGAGCTGGATATTAACCCCTTATTGTGTATGTATCATTGGCAGATATAGACTCCCATTCAGTAGGCTGTCTTTTCATTTTACTGATGGTTTTCTTCACTGTGCAAAAGCTCTTTTGTTTGATATAATGCCACTTGCTTATTTTGTTTGTTTGTTTCCTTTGCCTATCCAAAATATCTAAGAGTGATGTCAAAGAAATATCTTCCTATGTTACTGCTGATATTATCTTCTAGAAGTTTTATGGTTTCAGGTCTTACATTAAAGTCTTTAACCAATTTTGAGTTTATTCTTACATATATAAGAAGGTGATCCAGTTTCATTCTTTTGCATGTGTCTCTCCAGTTTCTCCAACACCATATATTGATGGTGGCCAGATGGGAGGGAAGTTGGTACGATAGGTGAAAAAGGGGATGGGATTAAGATGTACAAATTGCCAGTTACAAAAACACTCATGGGGATGTAAATTTTAGCACAAGGAATATAGTCAATGTACATTCTCTACTTATTTCTTTTAGAAAGCGGGCCCTCCAAGTTATAGCTGGGTAGATGGCCCACAAGCTGGAGGCACATTTTCTCAGACTCCCTGGCCAATGGAAGAAAAGCTGGCATGCTAATTCTACTGCATGTTCTGTGCAACATCCTTAACATGGAAACTGCTTGATCTTATTTACTCCTTTTACCTTCCATTGGCTGGAAATGATCACCGACCTTGGTCCGCAAAGTAGAAGCCATGTGTAGAGGACTACAGGCTACCTAGTCAGTCCTGGACTGCTCAGCTCTGGACCGTTTTCATGAGAAAGAAATAAACTTCTTACTTCTTCAAGTCATTGTATTTTTGCAGTGCATTGTGAGAGCAGGTTAAGCTGAACTTATTCTCTAATTAAAATAGTTAACAAAATTATCACAGAAAAATAAGTTGATAATCAAAGAAAATAAGGACTTTATTCTTGATCGTACAAATAGAAAGTGGCAAAGTGATGTGTAAAGAGTGGTATTTCTGACTCCAAAGTCTGTGCAATATACACCTTACACTCAGGCAGGGAAAGTCTGACCGAACTGCATAAATTCTCCAATATACTTGTAAAGTCTCGTCTCAGAATGGCTGCTGACTAAAGCCAAGGGCACATAAAAACACCGATCAGGAAATATTTTGCTCTTATATAATATTTGGTTTATATATATTCTTTATTTTTTTATTATTTTTTTTCAGTTACAGTTGTCATTCAATATGATTTAATATTAGTTTCAGGTATACAGTATAGTGGTTAGACATTTATATAATTTATGCAGTGATTCCCCTGATTAGTCTAGAACCTACCCAGCACCATACATAGCTTTTGCCATATTATTGACTATATTCTATATGCTGTACTCACCATCCATGTGATTATTTTCTAACTACCAATTTGCATTTTTTAATCCCTTCACCTTTTTCACCCAGCTACCCTCCCTCTCTCCCCTCTGGCAACCATCAGTCTGTTCTCTGTATCTATGAGTCAGTTTCTGTTTTGTTTCTTTATTTATTTTGTTCTTTGATTCCACATTCAAGTGAAATCATATGGTATTTTTCTTTCTCTGTCTGACTTATTCCATTTAGCATAGTATCTTCTATGTCCATTTATGTTGTAGCAAATGGTAAGATTCCGTTTTTTATGGCCAAGTAATATTCCATTACACACACACACACACACACACACACACACACACACACACACACACACACACATATAACACATCTTCTTTATTTAATTGTCTATTGATGGGCACAACTCAAAACCAAAAAAATAAACAATTCAATTAAAAATGGGCAGAGGAGGATCTGAACAGACATTTTTATAATGAGGAAATACCCAAGGCCAATAAACATATGAGAAGATGCTCAATGTCACTAGCCAGAGAAATTCAAATTAAAATCACAATGAGCTATCACCTCACCCCTGTTAGAATGGATATCATCAATAAAGCAACAAACAAGTGTTGGTGAGGATGGAGAGAAACAGGAACCCTTGTACATAGTTGGTGAGCTTGCAAATTGGTGCAGCCACTATGGAAAACGGTTTGGAGATTCTTCAAAAAATTAAAAATAGAAACTACCTTATGACCCAGATATTCCACTTCTGGGTATCTAGCCAAAGAAATCCAAACACTAATTCAAAAAGATATATGCACTCCTAAGTTTACTGCAGTGCTATTTATAATAGCTTTTATATTTGTTTTAAAAGGTGGTAGATATTTTGCTAGGAACAACTCTAGGGGCACAGAGATTACAGGATATGCTTTTCAGTCATTCTACCACATTCACTCTGACAGGAAACATAAAATATTCTGTTACCGTAACGGAAAGTTAGTTCTTACAAGTCACACTTAAATGTCCTTGCTCTCAGCCTACAGCACATAAAGTATCATCAGTGGGGTAGGAAAGAGACTAGTAGAATCTATTTAATATTCTCAGTAGCCTAATGAGAATAATGTCAGTGAAAGTTCAGCAGCTAATGCCCCAAACAACACTGACTACGAATTTTTTCTACATGGAGGTAGACATATAATAAATCTAAGCCAAGAAGAACTATTTGGTTACTAAGCAGTGACCTGAAACCAAGCTAAAGATTCTCCCTCAATCTGATCTTGCAGCTGATTTAATTAAAATAAAACACATAAAAACATAAAATTCTCTTATCCTTGATACCAAGTTGCAGGAAGACTAAGGAAATACTTAATGTGGGCACTATTTCAGCCATAAAAACTAATCTACTTTGTTAGTGCTATTTTCAGGGGGAAAATTCAAGCCCACCATGAGTACATTACAATAGCCCAGAAGCAGGATAGATTCAAGAGCACACTACAAACAGGAGCTTTTATCAGAGAGTTCCTCAATGTCAGAATCCCTGTCTCCAAATAAGGACAACAAACATTTGAGAGGAAACTGGAGAGTGAAAAAGGAAGATGAACATTTAGGTTTGCCAATATTTTTACAAGCAAAGATGATGAGCAAAATGAAAACTAAATAAAAATTAATTTCAAAATTCTAATTCATTTTTTTTGAAAATTGGAGCGAATAGTAACATAAATGTATGTGTAGATATACGTATGTGTAGATATATGTGTAGATAGATAATGTATGAATGTATGTATGTATTTATATCTACACATATGCCTATTTAAGAAAATTGAATGTTAAGCGGGAGTTCTTTTTGTGTGTTAGTCATAATGATAAAGTGAAATAAAACCAGATTTTTCTTCTTTCATTGTTGTGTTTATACATGATTTCTGTTAGATTCTCCTATTAAACAGAACAATAAATTTTCACTCTGTTATTTTTTCCATATTAAGTTTTAAAATCCAATCCAAGAGGCCCATAGAGCAACCTATAAATATTTGTTCTCTGGCAGAGAGTGTGGGAGCTCTATATCAGAGAGCAAATTTACTATATGTTTTATTAAATGTGCTTTAGTAGAATTCCAAATATTTCTAAAAGATATAATTTTGAAGTTAAGAACTAATAGGAAATATTGTGAGTTCTTTCTTAATTGTAGAATTGATGTATAATTGACATACAACAAACTACACGTATTCAAAATGTGCAATAGACGATATACATAGGGACCTTTAAAACCATCAGCACGATCAAGATGTTGAACATACCTATGACCTCTAAAGTTTTCTTGTGCCCTCTAGGACTTCTCTTTCCTGATTCAGGCAGCCACTGGTGTTGCTATCTATCAATATAATTGAATTTGTATTTTCTATAATTATATATTAATGGAATTATGGATTATGCATTTTTTATATCTGGCTTTTTCACTTAACTTATTTTCAGATAAATCCATAAAGGTGCTTGTATCAATAGTTATTCTTCTTTATGGCTGAAGTAGGGATATACCACAATTTATTTATCAACTCAACTTTAATAAAATTTGCATTAATTCAAGTTTCTGGCATTACATATAAAGCTGCCATGAACTTTCAAGTACAGGTTTTTGTTATTGAAATATGCTTTCATTTTCCTTACATAAGTGCCTAAGTATAAAATAGCTGAATTATATTGTAAGTGTATGTTTATCTTTTTAAAAATTTGTCACTGTTTTACAAAGCAATTGTTCTGTTCTACATGCCAACCAGTAGTGTATGAGAGCCTGTTGCCCCTATACCAATCTTGTTAAGATTAGACCTTTTATTTTTAGGCATTCTAATTTATGTACAGTGCTATCTCATTGTAGTTTTATTTTGCATTTCTCTAATGAATAATGATGTTGAGTATCTTTTCATGGTTTTCACCTTCTCCATCCATATATATCTTCTTTACTGAAATACCATTGATATATGATGCCCATTTATTACTGGGTTGTATCTTTTATTATTTAGTTTTGAAAGTGTTTTCTATACTCTTGATACAAAGAAATTCATCAGTTATATGATTAGCAAATATTTTCTTCCAATCTGGGACTATTTTTTTTTCTTCAGAGAATCTTTCAAAGAGCAAAGATTTTAAATTTGATGGAATCCAAGGAGTCATTTTTTTTTTCTTTTAGAGATGGTGCTTTTGGTTTTACAATATTATCTGAGTTGCTTGCCTAATTCAAGATCATAGTAATTTTTCTTCCACATTTTTCCTAGAAGTTTTATAATTTTAGATTTTCCATTATGTCTATGATTCATTTTGAGTTAATTTTTGCATATATTGTGAGTTATGAATGGAAGTATCTTTTTTTACACATGTATATCTAATTGTTCCAGTACCATTGGTTGAAAGTACTACACTTTCTCTATTAAATGAATTTTAAATAAATATTAACCATATTGATAAAAAATATTGACCATATCAGTGTGGACCTAGTTCTACATTTTCTCTTTTGTTCCATTAGATTGTCTATCTTTATACCATTAGCATACTGACTTCATTACTTTGGTTCTATAATAACCTTTAAAGTCAGTAGTGGTGGTCCTTTGACCTTATTTTCTTTTCTTTTTTTTTTAATTTCCATATGAATTTTAGAATCAGCTTGTCAATTCAACAACAACAAAAAAATCTATGTTTGAAATTTTAATAACATTTCATTAAATTTATAAATAAATTTGTAGAGGATTGACATGTTAATGATATTGAATTTTTAGATTTAAAAGCACACTATATTCTCCATTGCTTTCTGTCTTCTTTGATTCAGAAATATTTTGAGGTTCTCAATGAATAGGTTTTATAAGTGTTTAGTCAGATGTATACCTAAATATTTCTTTTTTTATATTATTATAAATGACATTTTTTAAAATTTCAATTTCTTAATCATTTCTACCATATGGAAATATAATTTATTTTTGTATATTGATGTTGTATTCTGCAGTGTTGCTTATCTCACTTTAATTCTCGTTGCACCTTTGTAGATTTTATTGTATTTTTTAAATAGACTATCATGTCATTTGCTAATAAGTGCAGTTTTTTTGCTTTTTTTTTTTTTTTTTACTTTGCTTCTAATCTGTATGCCTTTTCTTCTCCTTGCCACGTTACCCTGGATAGAGCCTCTAATACAATGTTGAATAGTAGTAGTGAAAGCAGAAATCCGGTTTTTGTTTTTTTTATCATGGAGGGAAAGCATTCTTTTATTATTAAGTAATTAAGTATGATATTAGCCGTAAATTTTTCATAGATGAATTTTATAGTTCCCTTATATTTCTGTTTTGCTCAAAGCTTCTATTTAATATTTTTTCTATATCTATTGAAATTATCATAAAGCTTTTCTATTTTAGTCTGTTTTATGATGAATAACATTGATTTTAAAACATTAAACCATAAATTCCTGGGATAAATCCAACTTGCTCTTATGATGTATTATCTTTCTATATATTCTTGTACTTATTTTATTAATGAGTGGTTAAAACATTTTCCATCAATATTCATGATGGATATTGGTCAATAGTTTTAATGCCTTCTTGTTTTGATATCAAAATAATGCTAGCCTCATAGAATGACTTGAGGAGAATTTCCCCATCTTCAGCTTTCTGGAAGAGTTGGTATTATTTCCTCCAGAAATATTTGGTAGACTGCCCCAGTGAAGCCATCTGGGCCCAGAGTTTTTTTCTTATAAAAAAATTTTAAGTAGAAATTCATTTTTTTCAATAGATAGAGGGCTTTGGGAGTTAACTGTTTCATTTGTTGAACACCTTTTATCTTTCAAGAAATCTGTTCACTTAATATAAATTGTGGAATATATTGGTATAAAATTGTTTATAATATTTATTGAATTTGTAGTAATGTTACCTCACTCATTCCTAACATTGCTGTGTGTGTGTGTGTGTGTGTGTGTGTGTGTGTGTGTGTGTGTGTGTGTTCCTAATTATCTGGTTAGAAGTTCATCAAT
>NW_017732073.1:5829-32707 GCF_001890085.2 Hipposideros armiger | reverse complement strand
ACTGGCCCTCATATGTGGGATCCGAACTGGGGCCCTCTGGCGTCCCAAGCCAGTTCTTAACCATCGTGCCACTCGGCCGGCCCAATTTTGTTAATATTTTTAAAGAACAGGCCTTTGGTTTTATCAATTTTATACATTGTTTTTGTTTCCTCCTACTGTTTTTGTTTTCTTTCTCTTCTTTTGATCTTTATTATTTCTTCTTTCGAATTTTTTTTTTGCTTTGAGTTATTTGTTGACTTTTTCCTGATTTTTTAATGCTGAGGTAATCAATTTTTCTTCTTTTCTAATCTAGGCATTTAATATAAATTTGTTTTAAGTGCTGTATTAGCTGAATCTTAC
The DNA here is from genome assembly GCF_001890085.2 of Hipposideros armiger. NCBI lineage: Eukaryota > Metazoa > Chordata > Mammalia > Chiroptera > Hipposideridae > Hipposideros > Hipposideros armiger. The sequence goes on along the minus strand of NW_017732073.1, from coordinate 32,368 downwards.
AAATTTTGAAATGCATTATTTTTATTTTCTTTTCAGTCAATGTACTTTCCAATTTTTCCTTTAGGTATATGCTATTTAGTTTCCAAATATTTTGTAATTTTCCAGATAGCATTCTGTTATTAATTTCTAGTTAATCTTATTTTTATCAGGGAAAATACATTATGTGTCTTGAGTATCTTTAAATTTATTGATAATTCTATTGTGGTCAAAAAATGTTCTGTGTTATATAAAATGATCCCTGTGTGCCTGAAAGGAATGTTTACTGTGCTGTTGTTGGGTGGAGTGTTCAAGTTATCTCTATGCATAACAATTTTCTGTATAGTGTTTCTACTAATTTATGATATTTTCCTTTTTTTCCTTCCTCCGTCTGCTTTTAAGATTACCTCTTAAAAGTTAGATTATAGTGTGTTTTGGGAGGTTTTCTTCATTTATCTAGTGCTTTGGTTTAATTAAGTTTTTGGATTTGTGATTTTGTACTTTTCATCAACTTTGTGAAAATGTCTAATTATTTCTTCAAAAAAAAATTTTTACATACATATCTCACAATTTTAGGGTCTCCTATTACATATATATCAGTATGTTTGAAATTTACACTCTTTGTTTTCCTTTAATTTTTTTTTGTATTTGTTTTGGTTGTTAGTGTTACATAGTTTTTATAGTTTCTTTTGCTATTCATTCAAATTTATTCATTTTCTTTAATGTAATTTCTAATCTGCCATCAATCTTATTCAGTGTGTTTTTAACTCTAGATGTTGTAAATATTTCTAGGAGTTCAAATTGGATCTTTTTTTATAGCTTCCATTTATTTACTTAAATTTTTGAACACATGAGATACGGTTATAATACTTTTTTAATGTACTTGTCGGCTAATTCTAACATCTGTGTCAATTCTCAATTATATTATTGATTATTCTCCTCCTTCTATGTTGTGTCTTAGTACTTCTTTGCATGACTGGTAACCTTTAATTGGATGGCCAACATTGTGAATTTTACCCTGTTGGGTTCCGAATGGTTTTGTATTTCTACTACTCCTTAGCTTTGTTCTGACATGTGGTTAAGTTACTTGGGTACAGTCTGATATGTTTGATCTTGCTTTTATTTTTCATTTGGCTGATTAGAAGCAATGTTCCGTCTAGGAATAATTATCTCCCACTACTGAGACAAAGCATTCCTGAGTGCTCTATTCAGCGCTCCAAATTAGGGATTCTTCCAGTCTGACTGGTTGAAACAGGCACTGTTCTTGGCAGTGCAAAGACTTAGGCACCATTCCTTCTAATATTTTCAATGGTCCTTCTCCTAGCCTTGGTTAGTCTCCCCACACATATGCAGTTATTATTACTACACTGAATACTTGAAGGAGATCCTCTCTAGGTTACTTCTTTAGTACTTTGTGCTGCAAAATCTAGATACCTCAATCTCCGCTGATTGGTTTGTTTGTCTGTTTGCTTAACATAGATCTAAGAACTTAATATGACACAGGATCTAAGTATAATTAGATCTAATAAGTGATCTAAATATAATTATCTAGGAATAACAAATAGATCAGATTTATTTATTTATTTCTGAGTCTCTAAAATGTGTTAAGGATATTGTCAATCATCGTTTAGCTGATTTTTCAAAATTACCTAAACTCATAATCTATTTTAGCAATAGTTTTCTTTTTTATATACACTTTTTGTTTATTTTCATTTCTACTTGCCAAAAACAAATACTCCTTGATATGTGGAAGAAACATTGTGATGCTGTTTTTGACCTTGTAAAATATATTAATTGCCTCACTAACTGTCAAAACAGTTTTCTATAGCCTTCTGCCACAAACACTACATCAGATACTGCTTCTGGGGATTGACAGAAATAGATCCATACATTTAGTCTATTTTGGCACCCATGAAGAGGTTTCTTTCTATCCAAGAGGATTCAAATTGGTTTTAATCTTGCTAAAGACAGGTTGATGTGAGACCAATCTGCAGTTCTGGCTCAGAAAACAGAAATGTTGAAACCAATTGAGGTGGCTTAGCATGACTTTACTAAAATTTACTCAGTAAAATAATTCCACATAGAGTGAGAAGAATATGCTCAGGGGATATTTTCGCGGACTTATTAGTGAAGCAAATTAGTATGTCTCTATGTCATGCACTGACTTTTCCTAGCAGAAGTGAGGACAGAAAACAGCAGCAAGCAAACCTGATTGTGAGAGTGATTGTGGATGTCATTTAAAAGTGTTTTACTTGGGGCTCAAATAAATTCAGAAAAGGGAACATTTAGAAGATATGCAGTGGAGGTCAAATCATAAAGTGATGAAAAACAATATGAGAATTGTAAAATATACATGTATTATATGCCAAATATGGATTGTCAACAAACATTTTATAAGATTCAATAACAATGTAAAGAAAAATAATTTCAGTTAAGAAGCACCAATAAGATGAACATAAATAGCATTTTTTTCTTGACTAATAAGTAGAGCATTACATAATTCATCATGAGAGCCACTCTTATCCTCCACATAAATGAATTGTATGATGATAACAAAACAGTGGTATGTGAGACTATTATAATCTGAGTCAAAATAATTTTACCATTAATGTCTGGTTTAGTTCATTGATAACTTAAATTTATTATACTATAGATTCATAGAGAAGAGGAACATATGCCATTTATAAACATTATTAAAAGAAAAACTAAGTTAGAAATCATTAGAGAATAGTAATTTGTTTGTTTGGAACAGGCATAAAACTCAGTGTAATAAATCTTATAAGGGCAGGAGTTTATTAAGATTATTATTGCTTTAAAGGTTACAGTTCAGGACAGGCCAGATGATACCAAGTTATAAGAAGAAAACTGATAAGACCCAGCAAAGGAAATCAGAAGAGTGACACCTGTACCTGGGTGGCTCTCATTGGCTATAAAATTAGAAGACACTCTGGACGTGTAATGAACACATGGATTATGTTTTGAGAGATTCAGGCTGGAAGTTATAACACAGAGTCAGAAAAAAGACCTTAGGGTTAAAGTTAATCAAAATTGATCAATTTCTCTGGCATGGTTTTTATTTTCTGTTATCAAAGAATTTTCATTTATACCATAATATTAAAGTTGATGACAGGGTTTTAATCAGGCCAAATTATATCTTTAGTTTTCGTGCTTCCTATTAGTTTCTTGAATAGGAAGGAAAGGAAAATATAGGAGAGCCACTGAAGATTCTGCTTTATATGTTAAACATTTTAATACTGATAAATACATTTTGAAAATTAAGATAATGTAATCATCAATTATCACAGATTTGAGCACAAACTGTTGCAATTTACTAATTTGAAACTTGAAACAGTTTTAAAATGAAAGACTTTATGTTGATTTTATTTTTCTTTGTCATGGCTCCTTAAATTGCAAGTAACTAACAATAGGAATAGAAGAATAGGGTTGATCCCTGATTAGGCAATAAATGTTAATTCTTTTCTTTAAGTTTATAAACAGATACTTTAGAAAAAGTAGCTATGGCCATCATTTTCTTGGGGAAGGGGATGAAAATGAACAAAATAATAGGTTCTTGAAAGAGGCATGCATCACCATCTTTGTAGATAACTAAATAGTCCATAGTCCATAACTTAAAGGTAGAGACTAAGTCTTTCATTGCATTATTCATAAATAAGCATTCTTCTAGATTATCAGGATATAACATTAAAAACATATAAAATCTCTGCACTTATAGAGCTTACCTTCTACTTTTGTAGACCGATATTGAATAAAATGGACAAGAAAGCTACAAAAGAAATTAGATAATAAGTGCTAAGAAGAAGAACAAAGTTGAGAAGCATGATAGAAATTATTGATGTAAGAATGGAGATGCAAATTTAGATAAGGTAGAAAGGCAGGTGTCATGGAAAAAAACACATTTACATAAAAAAGTAAAATTAGTGAAGGAATAAACCATGCAGATATCAGGAAAGAGCATGCCAAAAAGAGAGAATAGAAAATGAATAAGGGCTTGAGACAGGAGGACCCTGGTATATTTTTGGAAGAGACATGAGGCCAGTACAGTTGACATGGAATAAACGAGAGAGGCAGAGAGAGAGAGAAGGAGAAGCAGAAGAAAAAATAAAATAGGTACAAAGGTGTCAACTATATAGAGTGTTACAGACCACCGTGGACTTAAAATTTCACTGTGAATATTATAAGAAGCATTGGAGGGTGTTGAGTAGAGATGTGAGATAATCTGACTTACTTTTCAACAAGATAATCTGACTCTGAATTAAAAATAGACTGTAGGAGACATAGCGGGATACCAATTGGGAGGCTATTGCTGAAAACCAAGCAAGAAATAAAAATAGCTTGGACTCAAGTAGCAACATGGAAACCAATGTAAAAATGAATTAATTTGGGATGTATTTTAAAGATAGAGCCAACGTAATCTATTAATGGATTGGGCATGGAGAGTGTTCAAAATGAAGCAGTCAAGAATGGCTTGAAATTCTTTGGCCTACACATCAAGAAAAATGGAGCCATTATAAATTGAGATGGGAAAGACTGAGAAAGAAGCAGGTTGTGGGGGAGACCAGGCAATATTAACAAGAACAATTTTTCAAGATTGGACTGGGTTCAAGAAACAAAGTATGGAGAGTGATTGAAACAGTGGAATAGACTTTTTCAAGGGGTTTTGCTTTGAAAGGAAAGAGGTAGAAGGGAACAAAACTGGAGGTAGTGATGTAGTTAAGATTGTATTTTGTTGTGTCTTAATATAGGATTTATAACTGGGTATGTGTTTGCACACAGGATGTTTAACAGAGTTAAAAATGATGATTCAGGAGAAGAACAGAAAAATTGCTAGAACATCATGAGTGACTGAGTTCTTGGGATAGTCTCCAAAGTAAAATTGCCACACGTTATATTCACTAGTCTTATTCTATTCTATTGCAATGTAATTATCCCCCAAAAGTGGTTAATAATATTAATATTCACATTGTAGCTTAATATTAAAACAAACAACAGAGAACTCAGAGGGGCTAGAAAATTTTCAAATATTATTGTACTTATTCCTCTACTAGCTTTTAGGAAGCAATTTAAGATGAGATAAATTTGAATGGCTAATTATCTGCCAAAAATCTTTCTTATGTTCTGACTTAAAAAGCAAAAACAAAACAAAACAAAACAAAACTTTGTTGAACAAACAAGCCTTCATATTTGGATTCATGGAATCAATTTAACTCCAGGCCTAAATTAGACAGGGCAAGTCTGGTTATGCTACAGTAACAACACAAGTCATCAGTCTTTTGTCACAGCATTATTTTATGTTTTGCTCTCACAATATGTCTGTTATGAGGTGACAATAGCTGTTGCCCACTGTAGTCACTCAGAGAGCCAGGCTGTCAAAAGCTCCACCTCACACATGTTCTACAACCATTATGAAGAGACTGGTACAGTGCTTCATACTGGCAATTAAGTTAATTCTTCCAGGAAGCAGGGCAGATTTTATTGGTTAAATTGAAAACATAATCCTACCACAAGAGCAATAGGAGGAAAATTTAGTCTTAAACAGTTTTAAATGAGTATTATTGGGGAATGTGAAGAAAGTATAAATTTCTCTATCAGATATGTAAATCGGGGTTTTGTTAAGCTTAAGAATAGGTATTGAAATGAATAACAAATTCCATATGTTTATTGGTTACAAGGGTATATTTTAATTAATGAATTACAATGATCGATTGAAGCAGCAAGTTGTATCACTTGATGAGTCTGTCAATTACCTCTGTCTCTCCAATCTGAGTGTGGGTAGTTGATGATTTTGTGGTGGAAAGGACTGAACATTTTTTGGTAGAGTCATAGGAAATGAATGTTATTTTGGAACTCCAAAGTTTCATAAAAATCTCTGTTTTGAATTGGATTAGATTCTGGCTATTAATCTGACATCTATACATGGAATATTATTTATGGTTGTATTAGATATTTATATTTTCAGACAAACTAGTATAAAAATGAGCAACTTCAACAAGCACATATTTATTACCTCATAATTTCTGTGAGTGAGAAGTCTGGCATGGCTTGCCTGAATCCTATGCTTTGGGTCTCTCACAAGTCTACAATCAAGCTGCTGGCAAAAGATTCCACTAGAGAGGGACCCACTCCTAAATTCATTCACATGGTTTGTGGTAAGATTCAGTTCCTCATGAGCTGTTCAATCGAGAGCCTCAATGCCTCTCTGGGAACTAGCCAGAGGCCTTCCTCGGTTCCTTAACACTTAGGTTTCACCAGATTTCTTCTTGGGGCAATCACATGAGAAGATGCAGAGACAGAGAAAGAGAAAGGGAGAGAAAGAGGGAGAGGAAGGAAGGTGGGAGGGTGAGAGAGAGGGGGAGATAGGGGAGGGGAGGGGAAGAGAGAGAGAGAGAGAGATCTCAGTCTTTTATAACCTAATCTTGAAATTGACGCTGCATCACCTTTGTCATATTCTGTTTCTTAGAAGCAACTTTCTAGGTCTAGCCCATGCTTACAGGGAAATAGTTATATGAGGGCATGGGTAACAGGAAATGGAAATCATTGGTAGCAATTTTAGAAGGCAGTCCAAAAAATGACTATTAAAATCATTCAAGATATTTTTATTCAAAGGTTTTTCTCTTAATTTGGAGCACTCAAGTTAATCAAGCCTACAAGAGGTTGGGAGTGGGGGGTGGGCGGGAATCCTGGATAATACAAAAGGCCAGAAACACAATTATAAAATATTTTTAAACACTATTCAGTGTTTTAATTAGAAATTTATTTTGGTTATTTTACCTGGTATAAAAAGAAAACCAATATCATATTGCATCCAAATACCAGCATTTAGTACTATAGAAGAAAATTTTAGGTTACTACTTAGCAATAGTCATCAGTTCTCCTCTTGAAATCTCTTATGCTTTAATGAGACAATATAATGATAACAACCCAAGGCAAATTTATTGTTCATCTAAGAAGATAAAGCAAGAATACCCATTATGCTCCTACACTATCAATTACTACGTGTTCTTTTAGCGGCAGTACAGGAACTTTGTTTTGGTTTTTGTTTTTTTTCAAAAGACATTTCCAAAAAAAGTAAAATGTTACTTGAGGCAAATCTAAGTAAGAGCTTTTAATAATTAGATGTGGAAAAAAAAAAGGCTTGATGCAGGATTTTAGAGTATCCATTCCTTTAGAAAACACTTATTGGACAGTTACCAAAGAAAAACATTGTCCTTGGTTTAGGATTATAGTAGTAACAAAACTAAACTTTGGCTACTAGGAACTGTGCTTGTTTAGAAAAAAAAATAGAGAAACAATTGTGATAAAATGTAATAAACATCTTGCTCTTGGAAATCCACAAGCTATGAAAACAAACAGCAGAATCACCTCACCCACTAATCTAGTTACAGTATCAGCATACCTCGAAGGGCTGGATCAGAAAACGCAAGGCCAAGGAGGACTCTGCGGGACACTAAAGAAACAGACATTGCCCAGCTCAGCGGTCCCTCATAATCTATATTTAGTAACCTGATGTCAAAAATGAAACACTAACATTTGACTTATCACAAAGGTGCTTCCTTGGACTTTAGTGACTAATATGTAGGAATATCGCGTTAGTACTTTGAATAACCTTCCTTCCTGTGTCTGACATTAAATAGCAATGAATGGGGCAGCTGAGATATTTGAAAGATATGGATATAGTAAATTTTAGACCAGCACTCAAACATCTGAGCCATAACATATACTCTAACTCCAAACATTTTTGAACGTGTGAACTGCCAGTATCAAAGTTATTTTGTGCTTCTGAATTTTAGTCACTTAGTGATCATTTATCCTTTCTTGGAAAAATACCCAGAGAAGCATAATTAGCAGTTGGCAAATAATGTCTTTCTGTTCTCAATGAAAGCATGGGTCAACAGTTTACTCCCTGAAGTATGTTTCCCCCCAAGCAGTGGCCCGTAACTATTTCTGCTATTTCTTTAGCATCAGCATATTGTTTAACCTTGAGGTTAGTTGTTTTGAGAGTCTGCATCTATGTGCAAATGCCCTATTTTGCAATGCAGAGGTGATACCAAAATACCTTGACCTAAAGATTACATTAATGTTCAGTGAAAATGACACTATTGTTTTATACTTCTCCCTTAAGCTCTATGAAGGATTTTACTGGAATCTATAATTTCTTGCTAAAACAAGACACACATGAATACAGACTGCACCATTTTTAACCAGTCACAATACAATAAAAAATTGGCCAACACATATGATTTTATATGTCATCTGCAAGTTGGGAGACGAAGTGCTATCTCTGAAGTATCTGCCTCTAAGTAAGGATCAAAAAATATTGACAGAATATTTCACTAAATGATGATGATTCAAGTAATATCACAGGCACATTCCTTCATTTTGGTAAAGAAGGACAGTATACAGAGGGTGCCAAAAATATATATATATACATTTTAAGAAAGAAAAAAACTGTATTAAAATTATAATACAATGAATAACATTAGCATTCATTTTATTAATGCCATCTTTTGAGCAAAGGTCATACTATATATACATTGATACCAAGATTCAATTCAACTTCAAAAAGTAATACATAGATAACATTTCTTTAAATGTGTACATTTTTTTGGCACCCCCGGTACATTTCACAGATTGGAAACATTACTATTACTTAAAGAAAGAGGTAGGAAATCCACAGTCTGAAATTACAATTTGTCTCAAGGGAAATTTTACAAATGTTTCACTTGGAATTCCTTACTTTTCTTTGCGAAAAAACAACAGAAACAAATGCAAACCTAGCAGAACAAATTTCGGTTGTCCAGAATCATCTCTTGATAAATGACTCAGAGATATTCTGCACACAGTAAAGGAATTCTTAGAGAAACAAGCTGCTATTCAGCAAGTGACCTGGGCAAAATCCTGACGTCCCATTTGTCAGATGTGTTGAAACTTGCTACAGTCTCAGCATCTATATAGTGCAGGGTACTGAGGTTTGTGGGAGAAAAAAAATAGTTGGATGGTCAGGATATTAGAGATTAGGGAAGAAGTTATTGTGGACGTCTCAGAAAAAATAAGAGCTCTCTCTTTTTCTATTTCATGGGCTTACTGTCTCTTTTCATATCTCGCTCTCTTTGGATTTCTTTTTTTCCAGGTTTATTGAAATATAAATGATATATAATGTGTGAATTTAAGATGTACAATGTAATGATTTGATGTAAATATATATGGTGAAATGATTACCACGTTAGGTTAGTTAGCACCTCTGTTGCCTCACATAGGTACCTTTTTTGAGGGAGTTGAAAATATTTAACTTTCAAGTTAGTACTTAGGAACTTTCAAGTGTACAATGAAGTATTGTTTACTATACTCACCATGCTGTGTGCGAGAGCCCTAGAACATAGTCATCTTATATCTGGAAGTTTGTACTCTTTGACCACCATCACTCATGTCTCCCAACCTCCAGCCCTTGGCAACTACCAATCTACTCTGTTTCTAGGAGTTCAATTTGATTTTTGATTTGTTTTGTTTTGTTATTTTAGATGTCAGATACAATAAGATAATATAACATCTGTCTGACTTATTTCACTTAACATAATGCCTTCACGCTTCATCCATGTTGTCACAAGTGGCAGGGATTCCTTATTTTTAATGGCTGAGTGATAGTATTAGGTTGCCGGAAAAGTCATGATGTATTTTTTCTGTTTTTCACTGCAAAAATGCATCATGACTTTTCCGACAACCCAATATATTCTCTGTATGGCACATTTTCTTTATCCATTCACCCATCAAGGGACACTTAGGTGGTTTCCATGCATTGGCTATTGTAAACATGCTGTAATGACCATTGCAGGGAGGCTGTCTCTTCAAGATAGTGATTTGAATATATGCCCAGAAGCGGGATTGCTGGGTCATATGGTACTTCGATTTTTAATTATTTGAGCAACCTCCATACTGTTTTCCACAGTGGCTGTACCAAGGTACATCCTTACCAACACAAGGGTTCCCTTTTCTTCACATCCTTATCAGCACTTATTATCTCTTATCTAGTCTTTTTGATATTAGATATCCTAGCTGGTATAAAGTGGTACCTCTTTGTGGTTTTGATTTGCATTTTGCTGATGATTAGTGATTTTGAGCACCTTTTCATTATCTATTAACCATTTGTATATCTTCTTTGGAATAATGTCTATTTAGTTGCTTTGCCTTGAATTTTTTAAATTGGATTGTTCGTTTGCTATTAAATGGTATGAATTCCATATATGTTGTATATTAATCTCTTATCAGATATATGGTTTGCAATATTCTCTCCCATTTTGTAGGTTGCCTTTCATTTTATTCTTTATTTGCTTTGCAAAGTTTTTTAGTTGATGCAGTCCCACTTATTTTTGCTTTTGTTACTTGTGCTTTTAGTGTCGTACACACAAAAAATAAATGATTACCAATAGCAATGTCAAGAACCTTTTCCCCTGTTTTCTTCTAGGAATTTTATAATCTCAGGTCTTATATTTTAAGTCTTTAGTCCATTTTTATTTTATTGTTGTGAGTGGTTTAAGAGAAGGTCCAATTTCATTCTTTTGAATGTGAATATCCAGTTTTCTCAACACTATTTACTGAAGAGACTATCCTTTTCCCATCAAGTACTTTTTTTGGCTTCCTTGTAAAATATCAGCATGTAGGCATGAGTTTATTATTGGTCCTCAATTCTGCTCCATTGTTCTTTCTGTATGTTTTTATGTCAGCACCATGCTGTTTTGATTGCTATAAGTTTGTAATATAGTTTGAAATAAGAAGTATGATACTTCCAGTTTTGTTCTCCTTTCTCAAGATTGCTCTGGCTATTTGGGTGTCTTTTGTAGTTCTGTACAAATATTGATTTTTTTTCTATTTCTGTAAAAAACATACTAATGGATTTTTGATAAGAATATCACTGAAGCTATAAATGATTTGAATAGTATACACATTTTAACATTAGTATCCTCCTTCACATTTAAAAGATAACTGCTGGATATATTATTCTTGGTTGGTAATTGCTCTCTTTCAATAGTTTGAATATTTGATTCCCCCTGCTCTTGGCTTGCAGAGTTTCTGCTGAAAAATCTGATAATAATCTAATGGGCTTTCCTTTGTAGGTTTCCCTCTTCTTTTCCCTGACTGCCTTGAGAATTTGTCATTTTTGACAGCTTCAGTACAATATGCCTTGGAGAAGGCCTGTTAGGATTGCGGTAATTAGGTGTTCTGTTTGCTTCTTGGTTTCAAGGATCCAGTTCTTTCCATAGGTTTGGAAAGTTCTTGTGTACAATTTGTTTGAATAGTTGCTCTGTTCCCTTCTCCCTCTCTTCTCCTTCTGGTATACCCATTATCCTCATGTTGCTCTTTCTGATGGAGTCAGATAATTCTTGTAAAGTTCTTTCATTTCTTTTAACTCTCAAGTCTCTCTCTTCTTCCTTCTGTGTTATTTCTAGGGTTCTACCTTCAATATCACTAATTCTTTCCTCTATCTGGTCAGCTGTATTTCCTAAGCTGGCTATTTCATTCCTTATCTCTTTTATTGAGTTCTTTACCTCCAGAATTTCTATATGGTTCTTTATTAAAATTTCAATCCTTTGGTAAAATATTCATTTTTCTGTTGCTATTGATTATGAGTTTGTTAAACTGTCATCTGAGTTTCTTTTAGTTATTTGAGAGGAATTGCTGAGCCACTAAGTATGACTTAGTAAAAAGTGACAATCACTTCTCTAAAGTTTTGCACCAATTTATATTCCCACCAGCATTTTATGTGTTCCAACTTTCTGATTACTCAACACATGAAATTGTCTATCTTTCTGATGAATATGTATGATACTGTGGTTTTAATTATGATTTCCCTGATAGCTAATGAGTATCTTTGTTTTATGCTTACTGATCATTTATGTAAAAAAAATGTTCAAGTATGTAGATATCAGTATTCTTCATTATAGACAAAATGTCTATTGTCAAGGCTATAAAACAAATTAAAAGTTTATTTGAGTTCTTAAAAGATTCAAATCTGGGTGACACAGATTCAGCGTAATACCTGAAATATGCTCTAGGGAAGACAAAGAAAGCCAGAGCTTATAGAGGCAAAAAGCACAAACTGTAACAAAATAAAATTTTCCTATTGGCTTTCTAGCATGAGGTGATGATTAGTTAAAAAAAAAATTGGCTAAGTGCAGTGGTGAAACTTTGATGTAAGGAAATTCCAGGCTCTGAAATTCCAAGAGTTTAAAACTTATTTAGGTCCTTTATGTGAATGAATAATACTGGCTGATGAAATGGATTGCCTCCTCTCAAAAAATATTAAATATTGCAGAAGTTCTGTTTGCCATGGTAAGGAGGAACTAAAGTTTAGGATGTGGTCTTATGGCTGGGTCAAAAGTTCATAGGTGAGAAGAAGATAAGGCGAAGCTCTTTGTTACCTCTTGGCTCCATTTTAGTTCCCTTGACATAAATAGCTCTGTTTTGGCAATTTCCATTCACACTAGCGACTCAAAACAAATGTCCACCACAGTTATGAGCATGAACAAAGCTATCGCTACACATAAAATATGGATGAATTTTACAAATATAGCATTGAGTAAAAGAAGAAAGGCTCAAAAGAGAACATTTTCTGTGTGTGCTGATGAAGTTCTATTTCTTGATATGGGTGCTGGTTACATTAGTGTCTTCACAGTGTGAAAAGTTATTGAGCTTATGATTTATATACTCCTCTGCATGTAATTTTTACATCAATAAAAAGTTAACATAAATATAAAATAAAATGAAAAGAGGAAATATTTTTTGTAACAAAAACTAAGTAGCAAGATGGTGTTTCAGGAAAAATCATAAACATGGAAAAAAAGTTCATTTAGGGTAGTGGGTAGATGTTAAGGACTATTTTGTTATTCATGATAATGAGGGCAAAACCACTCATGAAGAAACACCCTTTTTTTGATTTGTTTGTTTTGTTTTTGTTTGTTTGTGCTTTTTTGTTTGTTTGTTTAGTTTGATAGGCAGTAAAGAGAATAACTTCATGGAAGATCATAGCTTTAGAGTTAAACATTCCTAGGAAGGAATCCTAATTCCAAAATTTATTATTAACTGTATGATTTTAAGCAAGGAGTCATTTAAACATTAATGAAATGGGATAATAATATCTGCCTTGAAAGACTCTGTTAAGGATTAAAGATGACATAAGTAAGTTTACAGTGCTTGTTACACAATATGTGCTCAATAGATGATAGCTTCAAATACATACATTAAAGATATTGTCTTACATATATGCAAACAAAAGTCCATGTTGGAGGATAAATATATATAAATGAAGCCACAGGACCAGGTAGTTTAAAGAGAAAAGGAATAAAAGGACAGTTGTTTATTGGACCACAATATCAAAAGTAAAGTTTCTTTGTCAGAAAAAATTGGTACTTTGTCTATAAATTATAAGAAAAAAATACTGTAAATAATATATTAATTCATTGTAGTTATTTCCATCTTTTACCATAATATTTTGTTGCTGCTGTTGTTATAGACTTTGGAATGAACATACACACAAATAAAATACCATTGAATTACTTTTGTTGCCTCTTGTGATATTTATCATTTTATATACATTTTTAAAATCAAGTACTAAAAATTACTCAAAGATTTTTATTTTACTCACAATTAGGATAATATAAGCAGTTGTCTTTATAGACACTTGTACTATGAAATGAATAAATGCCTGAAAATTCATGTTTAAATATATGTAAAGCAAGTGTTTTTAATAAGAAAATAAATGAATATGTTAGGAATTGTAACTCATAAAAGTAGGTAAAATTTCTCATTTTCTCACATTCTAAATATTTAAGCAATTATGGGCAATATTAAATTTTATAAAGAAGCAGTTCTAAAAAAATCTAAGTTTTGTATTTTAAGAAAATTAAAGAGAAAAACCTAATATTGTAGCACTTATGTCAATAATGACAGTTCTACTGTTTTAGTGTAAAAGCAAACATAGACAATATGTAAACAAATAGATGTCCCTGTTTCAATAAAACTTTACCTGCAAAAACAAGAGATGGAACATATTTGTCCTAAAGGCCATAGTTTACTGACCCCTGCCTTGGGCATTATGGTCACAAAGCTGAAGCTGGGTTGCTGCCACTTTTAAATAACTACCAATTGGAAAGAGGAATAAAATATGAGAAAGAAAGTCCACTGTCTTAAGGACCATACTATAAGTGGCACACATCACTTCTGCTCATATTTCGCTGGTGAAAATTAGTCAAATCTACCAGCAATGTAAGCTAGAAAATATAATGTTGGGTAGATTTCTGCTGCTACAACACTATTAATGGAGAAAAGAAGAATGAAATTCGCTGGAGATCCAATAGCCTCTGGCACCCGAATTAAGCCTGATTTCTTCCAACATGCTTAAGGTCCAATGTGAGTTTTGTACTTTACAAAATGTAAAATTTATGCAATTTAACCTCTTGTTTCTTTGATTTCCTCACCCATAAATTGGGGGAAAATAATATAACCCACCTTATAGGTTTATGGGAAACATTAACGTTTACAACATTTGAAGCACTTTGAATATTTTGAGACAATGCCTCAAAATAGCTTTTATACCCTTAGAGATAATGTTAATTTCCATTCAGTAGATTAAGAGACAGAGGATCAAAGATCCGAGTGCCTTGTTTAAGATCACATAGCTAAGAGGTAAGAGATCAAAAATGAAACCAGTTCTTTCTGATTCCTTACTTTCACTGCACCACACACTGAGCACAGAAAAAGGACATCAATGCAACAAATATGTGTGTGGGATGCCAAATACAACTTTTGGAAGTTCAGTGATTTTATAGCCTATTTGTATGCTGATTGGATTGACCCAACAGAAAGTCAAGTAGCGATGACAAAGGAATAGAAAGAGGGTAATTTCAGAGGGACAGTCTTGAATAGGCAAGAGGGTGGGGATCAACTCAATAAGTAGAGGATTTGAGCACAGAAGCACAAACATCTGTAATAGCAAAAGGAAGAGAAGGTACATGGATATAGATGCAGGCAGGTTGATACAGTGTGATGTGTGGTGGTGGAAGCATAAAAGTTTCCCTTCAAATGCTTTTTTTAATTCTTCTCCAGCTTTTTAGAGGTATAACTGACAAAAAAAGTAAGATATTTAAAGTGTACAACATGACGATTTGATATAAATATATATTGTGAAAGGATGTCCCCCCCATTATGTTAACATATCCACCACCTCATATATATTTATCTTTTTCTTCTCGCTCTCTCTCTCTGTCTTTACTGTGTGTGTGTGTGTGTGTGTGTGTGTGTGTGTGTGAACATTTAAGTTCTACTGTCTTAGGAAATTTCAATTATAAGATACAGTGTTATCAACTATAGTCACCATGTTATACATTAGATCCGCAGATCATGTTCATCTTATAACTGAAAGTTTGTACACTTTTACCAGCCTCTCCCTATTTCCCCCGTCCTCCACACCTTGGCAATTATTTTTCTACCCTCTGTTTCTATGAGTTTCGCTTGTTTTTGGTTTTTTATTACATTTAGTTATAAGTGATAAAATGCCATATTTGTGTTTTCTGACTGGTTTATTTCACTCAGTATATAATGTCTTCCAGGTTCATTCATATTGTCTCAATGACTAGATCCCTTCTTTCCTAAAGTTGAATAATATTTCATTATATATATATGTAATTTTATTCATTTTTTTTCACCAAAGAACACTTTGTTTGCATACCTTGACTACTGTGAATAATGTTGCTATGAACATTGAAATATAGATATCTCGTTGATATAATGATTTCATTTCCTCTTGATAGACACTTGAGCCTTGAACAATATGTGGATTAGGAGCAGTAACCCCTGCATAGTAAAAAATCTGCATACATTTGACTCCCCCAAAACTTAACTACTGTCCCTCAGTATCTGTGGTGCCTTGGTTCCAGGACATCCGTAGGTACCCAAATCCATGGATTATCAAGTACATTATATAAAGTGACAAAGAACAATGCATATAGTCTACCCTCTGCATCTGTGGATTCCCAACCACAAATCAAATATAATGTTTCTAACCCATGTTTGGTTGAACAGCAGAGGCAAAACCTAGGAATACAGAGGCTGATGATATCTATATCTATATCTATATCTATATCTATATCTATATCTATATCTATATCTATATCTATATCATCTATATCTATCTATCTATCTATCTATATAATTTTTTTTAATCCATGTATAACTGCACCCACACAACTCAAACCCATGTTGGTCAAGGATTAACTGTATACAAAAAATGGGATTGCTTGATCATATGGTAGTTCTACTTTTATTTATTTATTAATTTTTATTTTTTATATTAGTTTCAGTTAGACATTTATACCCTTCATGGAGTATTACTCCCCTGCCGGGGTCTATTACCCACCTCATGTTATATAAAGCTGTTACAATACCATTGATTATGTAGTTCTATTTTTAAAATCTTAAAGAAATTCCATACTGTTTTCCATAGTGATATACCAGTTTACATTCCCACCAGCGGTGTACAAAGGTTCCATTTCCCCGCATCCTTGCCAGTATTTTTTATATCTTGTCTTTTTAATAATAGACATCCAAAAATATATGAGGTGCTATCTTGTGGCTTTGATTTGCACTTCCCTGATGAATAGTGATGCTGAGCACCTTTTAATTACCTGTTGACATTCCATATGCCTTCTTTAGAAAAATATCTATTCAGGTCCTTTGACAATTTTATCAGTGGGTTATTTATTTTTTGATACTGAGTTACATAAAATCCTTGTATATTTTTGGATATTAACCATTTACCAGATAAGTAGTTTGCAAATATTTCCCTCCATTCTCTAGGTTGACTTTGAATTATGTTTATGGTTTCCTTTGCTGTGCAGAGCTTTTTAGTTTGCTGTAGTCTCACTTCTTTATGCTTTTTACTTTTGCTGCCTTTGCTTATGCTGTCATATGTGGCCTTTATTATACTGAGATAATTCCCTCTACACTTAATTGGTTGAAATTTTTAATCACGAAAGATGTTGAATTTTGTCAAATGGTTTTTCTGCATATTTGAGATGGCCACATGATTTTTAGCCTTCATAGTGTTTATGTGATGTATCCTATTTGTTGATTTGCAGATGTTGAACCATCCTTGCATCCCTGGAATAAATGCCACTTGATCTTTATAGGGTTTTTATTTTCTTAGTGAACTAGAAAACAGGGTCATAGTGAGGAGAAAGGAGGAATGTTAGAGGTATAAGAAACAGGTGCAAAGAGTTTTCTCTGAGAGTGGGAGCATTTTTTAGACAAGGAATTCTAGATAACATTGTGTCAGGTAATTTGTCACTTTTTAAAAAGAATATAGGATTAGTATCATCTTGTGTTTTTCCCCACCCAAGGTAGCTGCCAAAATGCAGATGTAGCATAGACAGATAATTGGGTTTAACCAGGTTTGGGGGTTAACAAAGTGATTATGTCAAAAGAAGGAAGCAAAAGGTGCTGAGAGTTCATGCAAGAGAATTAGCCTAATGATGGACTACAGAAACTAAGATGCGTAGTGAGGTAATAGAAATTCTAAAGAACTGAGGAACAGTGACAAGTTGATAGTATCAAGGGAAATTTTATTTAGGACCTCATGATATCTAAGAATTGTAGTAGTCAGGGAAGAAGAAGGAGTAAACTAGAAAGATAAAGTGTTGTATTCAGATGGTGGAGTGTTGAAATTAAGATGATAGAAGAGGTCAATATTGATAGTGTCTATGTTTATCTCTAGCAGTGAGGCTTGATTAAATGTGGCAGATAAAATCAGGTGAAGAAGAGATCAAGAAACGAGGAAGTTGTCATAAACTATTGGAAGATGATCTACATTGATATTGAAATTATCAGAAATTTTAACAAGTGTTGGAGAAAATAACAGTAATGTGCAAAAATATTTAAGGAATTAGGAGCAGTGATCAAGGGTTTTGTAGATGATTACAATAAGGAGGACTGCACCTATAGATCGATGGCAAGACTTATATTGCAATCTAATTGTGCCTCTTGGACTTTAGGCTTTTTTCATTTCTAAAGTATTCAATGAATAAAAATAATTTAGTATGAATAATAGTAATTTTTATAATTGGAAACAATAGCCAAGAAGCTCTATGGAACTCAAGATTTCCTATAGTACAAAAAAAGTCACAACAGAAGTAATTAAATCTATCCAATGAGGGAAGATGCATTTAAAATTAAGCCAACCAGTGGAGCATCATTTAATAAATATTATGATAATTATTAAATTGCTTAAAAATTGCATTGGTCTCAACTAAATTTTAGTGACCAAAATCAGCGTATAACCCCTGAAGATGCATAGAAATAAAAACAAATAATTGGTTGTGAAAAAGTCACATCATATGCAAACATATTGGCAATTGGACCTTGCATCTGCAAACATCAGTTGTTTATAACTAGCTAAGAAATCCACCACATTTTTAAAAGCTGTGGAACTCAATGCAAACCTACTAACACAACTAACGTAAATGTTAAACAACATTATGCAAAAAATAAATTTGCTGGTCAGCAAAATTATGTTAGAGTTAGAATATGCTAAGGTACCAATTGGGGAATATGATTCTGATTTATAATGTTTATGTTTAGTGTTTCAACATACTTAGTCTCTGTTTATATAATCACTAAAATATTAGGTCTTTTTGATTGACCAAATAGCTGGTTTGACTACATTTTAAACTGAATTGATTGAATTTCTAAATTTACTTAGTCACAGGCTTAACAAAACCATAAAATGAAAAAAAAAAAAAAGATTGTTATTTCCATGTCTATGTATTTAAGCAGCAAAAAGGCTTAGGAAATCATGTTAATATAATAAAGCAAGCAGAAGAGGCAAAGCTGAGTCTCCCTGACATTTGTAATGTCATGCACAGACAGAAAAATAAGGAGTAGGACCTAGAGGTGTAAGTCAGGAGCACAGTAAAGTCTAATTGACATAACTAAGGCAGGGTGGAATTTATTATAGCTACCATGTAAATTGGTGCATAGCCTTGGCCAGCAAAGGATCCTGTAGAGTCAAAGGAATTCAGTTCTGTAATATACCGTGAAGCTGCTGTGGAATGTATTACTAAACGTAATTACTATTTTATCAACCTGGGAACATCTTAGGGTTTAGGTGTTTATAGAGTCCATTTTTTCTGTATGTGGCTTTTCTCTTAAATCATTCTTGGCTCCCTGACACTCACGAAAGGGTTAGCTATTTTTCAAGGCTTGCTTCTGTTAACAGGAAAGGAGCGTGGCAATTCAGAGAAAAGTCATTAAAATGTACTTTTACCTTAGATCAATAGTTTTAAAATAGCTTTATTGAACTATAACTCACCACGTGATGCATCCACTTAAAGTGTTTTGCTAAGTGGCTTTTAGTATATTCACGGAGTTGTACGATGATTACAACAATCTGATTTAAAATTAAGTCACCCCCAAAACAAACTGGTGTCCCCAAACGGGGTACACCATCCTTCCCACCTCCCAGCCCTAGACAAACACTAATCTACTTTCTATTTATATAGGTTTTTCTATTCTGGCCATTTCATAGAAATGAAACCATACAACATGTGGTCTTTTGTGACTAGCTTCTTTACCTTAGAATAAGGTTTTCAAAGTTCTTTCATGTTGTTGCATGTATTACAATTTTGTTCTATTCTTTTATCTGAATAAAATTCCATTTTATGGATATAACACATTTTATTCATCCATTCATCCGTTGTTACACATTTGGGTTTTCTTCTCTTTTGCTGAGTGAACAATGCTGCTATGAACAATCCACATAAACATTTTTTATGGACTTATGTTTTCATTTCACTTGGGTATACATCTAGGAGTGATATTGCTACATTCTATGGCAACATTTTGAAAAACCGACAGATTGTTTTCCAATAAACTGCAACATTTTATGTTTCCACAACCAAAGAATGAGGGTTCAAATTTCCCCATATCCTTGCCAACATTTGTTACTGTCTGTCATTTTGATTGTAGGTACCCTAGAGGGTATCAAGTGGTATCTCATTATAGTCTTGATTTAAATTTCCCTAAAGAATGATAATGCCAATCATCTGCTAATGTGCTTATTAGCAATATGATATCTAGAGAAATGTCTGTTCAGAGTCTATGCCCATTTTATTTTGGTTATTTTTTTGTATTAATAAGTTGTAGGCATTCTTTATATATTCTGGATAATAAACACTTCTTGGATTTATAATTCGGAAATATATTTTTCCCCATTCTATGGATTGTTTTGTTATTTCTTGACAGTGTTCTTTGAAGCACAAATATTTTAAATTTTGATGAAGTCTAATTTATCTCATTTTCTTTTGTTGTCTGCAGCTTTAGTGTCATATCTAAAAAAAATCACTGTCAAATCTAATTTCATGAAAATCTACTCCTACATTTTATAGTTTTAGCTCTTACACTTAGGTCTTTCATCCTCTTTGAATTAATTTTTTATATATGGGTTGAAGTAGGGATCCAACTTCATTCTTTTGTATGAGACTGTTCAACTGTCCCAGCAACATTTGTTATAATATAAATAATAAAAGACTATTATTTCCCCCATTCAATTGTCTTGGTACCCTTAATGAAAAATCAATTGATATTAATCAAAAGGGTCTCTTTCTGGACTCTCAATTCTATTTTATTGATTTATATATCTGTCCTCATGTTAATGATACTAATTCTCAATTGTATTTTCATATTAAGTTTTGAAATAGAAAAGTGTGACTCCATTTTTTTTTCACAATTAGTTTGGTTATTTTGAGTCAGTTGCTTTTCCATACGAACATAATGATCAGCTAGTCAATTTTTACACATGAGCCAGATGATATTTTGATAAGGATGGCAATAATTTTTAGGTAACTTGGGAAATATTTCCATTAAAGCAAAATTGTCTTCCAGTCCATAAACATGTGATGCCTATATGTTTATTTAAGTCTTACTTAATCTTTTTCAATGCTATTTTGTAGTTTTCAGTACACAAGTCTTATACTTGTTTGTTAAATTTATTTGTAATTATTTTCATTTATTTAAAAGTATTTTCTAATTTTACTTCTGTATCTTTAATTTGTTGATTATTCAGTAGAGTGTTGTTTAATTTCCAAACATGTATGGATTTCCTAAATTTATCTTATTAATTCCCAATTTTGCCCTATTGTTTTTGGAGAAAATATTTTGTGTGATTCCAATCCTTTTAAATTTATGGAAGTTTGTGTTACAGCCTAGAATATGTCCTGGCCTGCATAATGTTCCATGTGTGCTAGAGAAGAATATGTACTCAGCTCTTGTTGGGTGGGGCATTCTATAGATGTTTGTAAGGTCTGGTTGGCTTATAGTGTAGTTCAAGCACTTTATTTGTTTATTAATCTGTGTCTAGTTTTTTTTTGGTTTTTTGAAAGTGGGAAATTGAAGTGTCCAACTATTACTACATTGTCTATGTTTCTCTTCAATTCTGTCAGTGTTTACCTTAGATACTGTTATTAGATGCATGAAAACTTATAATTGATAGATCTTATTGATTGATGCCTTAATTATTATAAAATGCACCTCTTTATTGCTAATGACATTTTTTTGTTTTCAAGTCCATTATCTGATATGATTAGCGTCACTCCAGTTGTATAATCATTATTATTTATATGGTACAATTATTTTTTTCCATTTTACTTTTAACCTATATGTATCTTTAATCTCAAATGTGTCTCTGGTACACAACATCAAGTTGGATTATTTTTTTAAATAAATGTGGTGATCTTTGATTTTTGACTTGATTATGTAATCAAATTTATTTTTATTGTTGATATGATTGGATTTATGTCTAACATTTTGCTTTTTGTTTTCTATATGTCCAATATATTTATTTGTTGTTGTTATTCCTCTGATCCTTCTTTACTGCCTTTTTTTGCAGGAGAACATTTTCTAGTGCAATGTATTAACATCTTTAATGATTTTTTTTTAAATTTAGTCATTTGAGTTACTTATTTTAATAAATGCTATTTTTAGAAGATTTTTAGGTTTACAGATGACACCATGAAGACAGTCCTGAGTTCCTAGATATTCCACATGCAGTTTCCTCTATTATTAATATCTTAAATAAGTATGGCGTATTTGTCACAATCAGTGAACCAATACTGATGCATTATTAACTAAAGCACATACTTTATTAAGATTTCCTTAGTTTTTACTTAATGTTTTTCTTCTGTTCCAGGATCCCACACAGGATATAACATCACATTTGTCATATATTCTTAGGCTATTCTTTGCTTTCACAATTCCTCAAACTTTCCTTGTTTTAATTACCTTGACAATTTTGAGGAGTGCTTGCCAGTGCTTGTAGAAAGTTCTATTGAGAACTGTCTGTGTTTTTCTTATAACTCAACTGGAGTTATGTGTTTTTGAGAGGAAGGCCAAAGAGGCAAAGGGTAATTTCTATCACATCACATCAAGGGTGCAAACTACCAGCTTGACTTATCACTCTTAATGTCGGCCTCCACCACCTTGCTGAGGTTGTCTTTGTCAGGCTCCCCCAGTGCAAAGTTATTCTTTTTTTCTTACCCTTTCCATACTGTATTCCTTGGAAGCAGGTCACTATGCATAGCCCACATTTAAGTAGAAATATTGCTCTACCTCTTTGAGGTTAAAGTACCTCAAAGGACATCCATTATTTGTCTTTCTTCATCATTTATTTAGTTATCCAATCATTAATTCATATCAGGAAGGACTCATGGTTATTTATTTATTTTTTGTACTATATAATACTACTTTATTTTGTTAAGTTGTTCCAGCTTTGGCTACTGGGAGCTTTTTTGGTTGGCTCCTTTGTCCCCTTGACAAATTCCATTTGTTTTTAGCATGATTTTACTTTATGGCACTGTCAGATGTTCCAGGCTCATCTCGCATATTTCTTGCCCCAGTCCTAAAATCAACCATTTTCTGTGGAGCCATGATCTCTTCTATTGGAGAATGGTATTAGAAATCATGATCTGGGTGCTAGATGTACTCATTACTACTGGGGTATTGTTATTTCTAGGCCTTCTCATCTGACAAAGCAAGGAAACATATGTTTGTGTACTAGCCTATAGATATACATATACCTAGTAATATTTTTATGAGTATATATAACCATTTGTATCTATATTAAGCCAAACATGAGTTTATACTACAGTCTCCAACTCTAATTCATTATCACAAGGATCATTCTAATCTCCTCTCCCTACACCCACTACAACAAATAGAAACCTCATTCCCACTGTCCATTTACCTAATTGTTTATTTTATTATAGTTGTATAGCAGTATTAATTATATTATATATATATATATATATATATATATATATATATATATTACTATTGTATTATTAAAACCTCAGTTTCTCTTCAAAGCAAGAATTATCATTCCTGTTTTACAGGTAAGAACACTGAGGCTCATGAAATTAATTTATTTGTCCAGAGTTGCTGTACTTAGGAAGTTAGAAATGGGATCCACACTTATAACTTCCTGATTCCAAAATCTACCAAGAGCTTCCAATTCCTGCTCTTGTGAATATGACTATGATTCTAGTTCTATAAAATTCCATGTATGTTCCATTTTAATGAAATGAGACCCAGGATGTATAGCCTCTACCTCAAAAAGCAGCAGTCTAGGCAATAATAAAAATATTTCCCTTTTGGCTACAAATATGAAGGGTGTCTTAGAAAAGAGAAACAAGTGGAATTGGGGAGATTAAATATGTCTGAAAGGATTAGTAGGGAAGGCAAGTAAATCAAGAGAAAAAGATCTAAATAAACTATTGGATATGAGAAACTAAATAGGCTTAGTTCTATTAGGTAAATCATGTACAATTGTTGGTATTTGACTCTTTTTACCTACAAACAATAATTTCATTTAGTTCAACCTATACATTTTTGCCAAAAAAAATTTGAAAAAAAGTCATTATTTTTCTTTTATAACTAATTAGTAGATAATGATAGAATAAATGGGATTGCTTTTGAGGAAGCAATACTATCTTATATCTTTCTCACCTACCCTTATTTAACTTGGAAGATAATAATCTTAACACAAACTTCTCTTTAAAATATGAAATAGTTCTTTCAAATGTCATTTCTTCATTTTAATTTGTTTTGATGAAGATTTTTTTTAATCTCCTCAAACTTTCCCAATCAATATAACCTTTAGTTCTCAGTGATATTGCTATTAGGATTATAGTTATTATTAGTAGTGATATTAATAGCCATGCTCATTGTTCTAGCATCTTTAGTGTACTGTTGTCATGATAATAGTATTTTCTCTTTTGCCCAGAAAGCATCAGGTAAGCTGCTATTTGTATGTTAAATTATGGCTTTACCCTCATGGTTGCTTAGTTTCTTTAGCTGAAAAGTGTGGATTGGGTCAATTTTATAACATTATTAGAAAGGTTAATGTTTACAACTTTTAAGGCTTCTTTGGTAAGGGGCTCAGATAAGAAAAAAGTGTTATTCCAGACTGTTTGGTACCTCCTGTCACTGAGCTTAGCTACGGATTTAGAATCTTATTAAAACATATCATTTTTCTCTTTACCCATCAATTGTCCTCTTATTGAATAAATAAATTGAATATTGAAGTCAACATTCACTTAAAAATTCCATCATATTCAACGTCTTTTTACTGACTGCTCCAATTTCATTTGTTTTAAAAAATGCATTTTTAGTCTGTCTGGGCTGCAAAACACTGAATACATTTACCATGAAAAATAAGTACTGTCTGTATTAGATTGATGAAGTAATTGAGTGATTAAAATATGTTCCAATGAGTATGTACTCATGGTTATTATAAAAACAAAATTTGAAAAGAACCTTGCAAGCTAGATTTAAAATGCAATTAAAAAACAAGAAATTAATAATTTCTATTCCCTCCACTGAAACAGAAGGAGAGACACCTTGACTTACTTTTCAGGTAACTTAAAAAGAATGTTTAGCGGATCTAAGCCAGTTTCACTTTACACATGTATTCTTTTGGAGTTAAAAGTATCTGGGTCTTTGAAGATTCTGAAAAGTTTTCAAAGTAGTTGTGAGTCTCCTGAAGTATTGAAATTAGGTTTTTCTTTCTATAAAATGTAAACTTCTGGGGTTCATTTCAATATGGATTCTTCACAAATATGTCCATCTCTAGACTAGGTAAAGAAATTATAGTACATTCATATAATGAAACACAATACAATTATTTTTAAATTATATTTTTATAGAAGCCTTTAATATTTCTTTTAAAAATATCATAATAAAATAACTGTCAAAAGAAAATTGTGTATACAATATAATACAAATCCTGATATTGGGTTGTGCATATTGAAAAAATGTGTATCTGTATAACTGGAAAAAGACAATGATCTATTAATTGTGTTTATAGTTGGGTAGTGAAAATGCAAGTGGTTTTTATTCATGTTTCATTCTTATGTTTTTATTTATCTAAATTATTTTTATTTATTAAATTTATTGTGGTGACACTGGTCCATAAAATTATATAGGTTTTAAGTGTACAATTCTACAACACATCATCTATGTATTGCATTGTGTGTTCACCACCCAGAGTCAGTTCTCCTTCCATCACCACATATTTGACCCACTTTTCCCTCTCCTACCACCTCTCCACCCGCTTACCTACTGTTAACCACTAAACTGTTGACTGTGTCTATGACTTTTTGTTTTGTTTGTTTGTTGCTTTCAGTTGTATATGCTTCATATGAGTGAAGTCATATGGTTCTCGACTTTTTCTGACTTATTTCACTTAGTGTGATAATCTCAAGATCCATCCATGTTGTCACAAATGCAAGTATTTCATCTTTTTGTATGGCTGAATATTGTTCCATTGTGTAGATGTGCCACATATTGTTTATTCAATCATCTATCCAAGGACACTTCGGTTGAAATATAAATCGGTACAGTCACTATACAAAACAGTATGAAGGCTTCCTCAAAAAATTAAGAATAGAATTACCATATGACCCAGCGATCCCTCCTCTGGGCATCTACCCAAAAAATCTGAAAACATTTATCTGTAAAGATATATCTACCCAAATGTTCATTGCAGCATTATTCATGGTGGCTGAGACGTGGAAACAACAAAAGTGTCCTTCAATAGATGATTTTTGTGTATTTTATACACTAAACATTTTTAAAAAATAATCTACACAAATATAATTAATAAAATTGTTAACATGTGAGTATATACTCCTAACTCCTACATAATTAGATTAGGGGAGGAAGGCAGGGCTAATACTAGTGAGAAGGCAGCAAGCATGGTAAAGCCGACTCCTTCCAGAAATGAGCAGCTGATAGTTTCATAGATGAGCATTATGGTGGCTATGAAGGCATGGCATGGGTATGATTAGGGGTCCTGGGGGCAACAAAGGTTGTCAGGAAAATGAAATTACTCAAGAAAAATGAACAATGTCATGAATGTGAAGATTTGTTGTGGTTGTGGAGTGAGAATCTCCAGAGGGCTCTAGGAAACTAAAGAATCAAGAGTAAAGGGAATAAAGGACTTTTAATG
>NW_017732073.1:3407-5008 GCF_001890085.2 Hipposideros armiger | reverse complement strand
AAAAAGTATATGTCCATCCACAATAGGATAATATGTGTGATTGCTGAATAAGGAACATATGGTAGGTGCTGTGGGATTCTGATGATCGTACAAGTTTGGGAAACATGGTGATAGGTAATGAACTAGCAAATCATCTTAAACAGAAGAATACTATGTTTGAATCCACATATGTCAACCTGGAGGATGGTCTTGAAAGGAATGAATTTGGGCAAATCTCTCTGCCTAACCTATAAGTCTCATATTTTAAAATTCTTAAGCATACTTTAACATGCATTAAACACAAGTGGCTTAGATAATCACTCTGCAATTTTAATTTTCCTCTGCAAAATTTTGAGTGTTTTTTCTGTCTTTAGGTTTTGCAAATTCATTTATAAAATAAGGTGGGTAACCTTCGTACTTTCTAACACACCTTTCAGGTTTCAAAACCTCTGAATAACAAAATTAAATAAATGGTTATGGGAACCATCAAAGGTTTGTTTCCATAAAACACCTGTCCCTTGATCTGTGAGAAAAAAAAATATTGCCATTTCTATTTACACATACACTAAAAATATATTCAAAAATCTGTATGACTTCTTTTGGTTTTCTTCTCATTTTTTTTCCGTTCCATAATAATACAAGATTGTATGTAATAATTGGAGGGCGAAAAAAGAAATAAGAATTTGAGACAACTTTTCATTGTAAGGATATGCAATACCTTAGTTGCCATAAAAGTTAATGAGGATGTCAAGTAACTTTGAGGTTCAACCCCCAAAGGACATTCTCAGTTCTTCCAAAAAGCTAAAGCTATGCATGATAATGAGCATCTCTGAAGGAGATGAAACAATGATTATGGTAGAAGACGCATGGCTCAATTTTATGCAGAATAATGATAAGCCTTGCTTCCTGTGTACTTTCTTAATTGGATAACAGTGCAATCCTGTGTACTACAAATAGTGTAGCGAACTCACTAAGACAGAGAGAAAAACAGAAGTATCTTGTCTTAGTTATGACTCAAACACTGAATTTAGAAGCAAGCAAAGATATACCTAATACGAATAGCTTACATATATTTTTCATAAAGGTTTCTTTCATCTTGACAAGCTACCCGACCTGAGATGAGTTTAATTAGTTCAATGTATCATGCTAAATTGTAAAACTGGGAGGAAAGGGAGAAAAAAAAAAGCACGTTTGTTAATGTAATCATACAAGTCTGTCTGTAAGGAACTGTACTGCAATGTAAGAATGATGAGAATCTTTAACTTTTCTCCACTACCCTCGAAGTCTATTTATATGTGAAATTGCTGAGAAAGGAGTCACCCAACTTTTCTTTCAAATGTGTGTTCCTGTCTCATATCATTTTCTTTTATCAAATCTTTTGACAAAAATAGCTGTTCCAGTCAGCAAAATGGTTGTTAAGAGGAACCACTTGCTCATATATTTCATGACTATGAGAAAACAGTGGGTACAGGAGAACTGCAATAATAAACCATCACCATATGTACAGCCTAGGAAATGTTCAGGCATTTTCTAGATAGAAAGGCAGAATATAGAAAGAAAAGAGAGGGAAAAGAAAATAAATGAAAGGGAACTGAAGGGCAAGGATATGAGAAAAAAGAGAG
>NW_017732073.1:0-997 GCF_001890085.2 Hipposideros armiger | reverse complement strand
TCTTTCAAATACATAATATGTAATTGTTTAATTTCTTAATGTTCTCCTCATGAAAGACCCATACTTAGAATCATAGAAAGCACTTCTCCCCCAAAGAGAAACCTAACAACTTTTAAATATCTCCATGCAGTACTCAGTTTGCATTAATGAAATAGTAAACTGAACAAAAAGTCATTCTAATCAAACCAACATTTATCTGGCATTATTACACATAAAAAATCGTGCTAGTGTTCATTAGAAATTAAGACACTCACATTCATGTCCTTTTGAGGCTCGTCAACTAGAGATGAGATCAGGAACAAAATATGTGTTCTATTTGTGATCTTTATAGAATAATAACTTCTAAAAGAGTGAGTTGTAAATTTAGTTTTATTTATTATATTAACAAAAGTTTAAAATAAAAACCTTTCAAATGCATATAGGCCGGTATAGCTCCAAAAGAATTGCAAATTACTGTCCTTAAAATGATATACATGTTTTGTTTTGTGGAAAATGAAGGTCTGAAATACAGAAAATTGTCATTTTTTCCACCGACTGTCTCCTACTATCACATATACCTTTCCTCTTTACTGAGTGAATTAAATTATGTAAATGCATCATTTTATACACCAGTCAGCATCACTTTGAGTAAATATGTGGAAAATGTGCATGCCCTGAATGCACTGACGTGAAAGTATCTTGTTAGTATTTCTGGTGACTGTGACACACATTAAAGTCTGTTAGTTCTCTATCATCTTTATAATAGATATATTCTTATATTTCTTCTATTGCATTCCATCAATAATTTATTTTGATAATTTTGTATTGTAAGCATTTTTATAGGCATTTTCATAGGCAACTATGAACAAGAGAGAAAAGAAGCGATGGAGCATGAAAGAGATAAAGAAAGCACTGGAGCATGAAAGGGATTTATTAGTTACAATCACTTCCTCATCCACTAAAAGAAGTACTCTTTACTAGTGATATTGTGATTCTGACTTTTAAGTACAGAGAACCT
>NW_017738167.1:0-1033 GCF_001890085.2 Hipposideros armiger | reverse complement strand
TCAAATTAATCTGCCTCACAAACCCCGCTTTGCATATATACCTCCAAGAAAATGTCGGTGTTTGACTCAATGGGGGTCAAGTTAATAAGATTTTTCTCTATGTTGAGGTGGGGCTGCGGTGAGGTATGGGGCAGGGAAGGCTGTGACCGAGATGGCCCCTCTTGCTAGGTCACTGTGTCCTACAGACACTTTATGTCACACTTCCGGGGCTTGGTTCTGGCTGTAGATCTCAACCTCATTGGGTGACAGATTCTCACGTGGGACAAGAATCCCCCACCCTGCTCCTTTCCCAGGTCCGAGTGTTCTGCTGTAGACTGTCACCTCAGAGGGGCCAAGGAGTGGTGCTGTTTAGCCCTATTCCATGCAGGATCTGCCCCTGTCCCCCCACCCCCCGAATTTCCTTTTTTAGGATGAGGGGGCTAAGATAGTGAAAGATTGAGATGGGGGATGAGGGAAGGAGGTGGGAAAATTAGTCAAGGACTCTCTGTCATTGGAGAATGACCTTGAGATGGATGCAGCTGACCCACAGATCCAGTGAAGGTTAACATAGATTAATATCCACTCCTTTCAAATCCACATTCATGGGTGCTCATCTCACTCTCCTCTCCATTCTTGCCCCCCTTTTGTTCCCCGGAATGCCAGAGCCTTTCTGATGAACGTGGGTGGGATTAGGCAGCATTTTGCCCCATCACTCCTTCCCCTATGCTCTACCTGGACCTGGCTTCCTCACTCACCTTTTCCTCCAAGGACAACAGCCTGATGGGTAGAGAGAGCGGGTGACCAGGAATGGAACGGTTTGAGGAACGCCTTCAGTCTAAGCAGAGTGGGAAACCCCTAGCACTAGTCATGCCACGTGGTTAAGGGGCTGCTCCCCGAACTTCCAATTGTTAGGTTCGCTATAGCCGCCATACTTGGCGACCACCAATGGCATTCGTTACGCATTATGCTGTTAAACTTGCTTTTCATTTGCGCTTACTAGCTCATCAAGCCCACTTGTGTTCGCGCACAGATGGCTCAGGTGATTAATTCGTTA
>NW_017738166.1:0-1097 GCF_001890085.2 Hipposideros armiger | reverse complement strand
ACCAGATGTGTGAGTTGAGGAAAACTTAACTGAGCACCTATTATAGATGAATCAGGGCAGTGTTTTTACATATGTTAGCCCATGTGGTCGTCACAATAAACCTTTCACAGATAAGGAAACTGGATTCACAGGCTTAATTATTTATCTTGCTAAGTAAAGATCACCATGCTATTAAGGAGCAGGGTCAGCCCGGAACCCAGGTAGGTTTCACTCTATAAACATCTATCTCTAGAAGCCGCTCTAGGTACTTTTAGCTCTAGAAAAACGGCTTGGTAAAGGGCTGAGAGGTAAGGAAGGGATCAGGACTACGTTTCTCCATTGATCCCCTGACTTACTAGTTATATGGATTTTCGACTACCTCCCTAACCCCCGCGTTGTTCAAGGGTCAACTGTACAATCACCTGGGATTTTTTTTTTAAACTCCTGATTCTTGGAACTGCCAGTATCTTTTCCAATACTTTAACTCTCAGCAGTGTTTGTACATCTCTTTCGACACTCACCACATTGGATTGCAGGATTAGTAATGAACTCTTATTTTAGCAAATAATTTCTTCCATTCAGGCACTAGTGGATTTGAGCAAAGTCTACGAAGCCTCACACAACAGTTAAGAGTGCTCCCATGCGCGCCCAATGGGAGGAGTGCAAAGATTCCAATTGCAACTGCTCCCCAGGGAGGCGGAGGACCTCCTGGCCCTGCCCTGGACTCCGCCGAGCCGGGCCGCCCCTTTTTCGTCCAGGTCAGGATGGCGGCGACCGTGACACTGCAGCCCGCCGGTCGCAGCTGCTGGGACGAGCCCGTGCGTATCGTCGTGCGCGGCCTGGCCCCGGGGCAGCCGGTCACGCTGCGCGCGTCCCTGCGCGACGAGCAGGGCGCGCTCTTCCGGGCCCACGCGCTATACTGCGCCGACGCCGGGGGCGAGCTGGACCTGACGCGCGCGCCCGCGCTGGGCGGCAGCTTCGCCGGGCTCGAACCCATGGGACTCCTCTGGGCCCTGGAGCCCGAGAAGCCCCTTGTGCGGCTGGTGAAGCGAGACGTGCAGACGCCCTTCGCGGTGGAGCTGCAGGTGCTCGACGGCCACGAGCCCGAGGCCGGGCGG
>NW_017738165.1:0-1037 GCF_001890085.2 Hipposideros armiger | reverse complement strand
ATTAGGTAGCACATTTCATGTAGGAATAACTTGAAACTAGAAAGTCTAGAAGGGTATAACCCCAAACTAGAAAGAAAGAATTAAAATTTACAATGCGCATACCAAATCAAGTCACTATGAGAAGAAAAATAAATAATAAATATAAAGAAAGCCAAAACAGAAGAAATTTTAGATATTTTAATAATTAGCTCTAAATTACAACATGCCTGTTAAACAGAATTCTCATGTTTGTGACTACTATAAAAAGTGACTCAGCAGATCTAAAAAAGGATAAAACAGATACTCTAGAAATACAAAACATACATTTTTTTTTAAATTTAAGAACTCAATTGATGTGTCTGTGAGCAGATTGAACACATTGAAAAGAAAGTTAAGAACTAGAAGATGGATCAGAAGAAACTATCTACAATGCAATGTGAAGAAATAACTAGGGGGGAAACCAGGGAAAGGGAAGAGAGATTGAGGATAAAGTTAGCATGTCTAACGTATCTTCTATTAAAACCCCAGAAGGAGGGGAGAGAGAATGAAATAATGACAATATTTGGGAACATAATGGCTGAAAATATTTCATAAGTAATAAGAGACATCAATCCACGGGTTTAAGAAGCATAATCCATCCCTATCATAAGAAATGTCACATATAGTAAAGCAGCACAACAGCAATGACAAAGAGATGATATTCAAGAAGCCAGAGAAAAAAGAAAGATTTCTTCCAATGGAGCAACGGATTGACATTTGATTTCTCAACAGCTTTAATGAAACCGAAAAACAGTGGAATTATACTGTCTTTCAGTGGGTTGAAAACAAGTGACTGTCAATATAGATTTCTGTACCAGAAAAAAATAAATAAAGAGAGAGAAATAATGGCGTTTTCCTTATAAACAAAAAAATTGAGAATGTTTGCCACTAGCAGATCTTCACAAATAAAAATCTAGAGCAGCGGTTCTCAACCTTCCTAATGCCGCGACCCCTTAAAACAGTTCCTCATGTTGTGGTGACCCCCCATAGAATTATTTTCATTGCTACTCTATAACTGT
>NW_017738164.1:0-1036 GCF_001890085.2 Hipposideros armiger | reverse complement strand
TCCATTTTTATGTCTGTCAATATCTGTGTTATATATTTAGGGGCTCCCATGTTAGGTGAATAGATGTTTACTAGGGTTATGTCCTCTTGTTGGATTGATCCCTTTATTATTATGAAGTGCCCTTTTTGTCCTTTATTATATTCTTCAATTTAAAGTGTATTTTATCTGATATAAGTATCGCTACTCCAGCTTTTTTCTCAGTTCCATTTGCGTGAAACATTTTACTCCATTCCTTTACTTTTAGCCTGTATGTGTCTTTGGATCTCAGGTGAGTCTCTTGTATACAGCATGTGCAAGGGTCTTGCATTCTTATCTATTCAGCCACCCTATGTCTTTTGATTGGAGCATTCAATTCATTGACATTTATTTATTTATTTATTTATTTATTTATTTATTTATTTATTATTGGGGATTTGGGGGATGGGAACAGTGCTGGGGAATTGGGAGAAGGGGAACAGACAAGTTGCTGTCTTTTTGTTCTTCAGTCTAGTTGAGGAGGACGTTGCTTCACTGGCCGAAGTTGGCACCATCATTGTGCTCTTCCCAGGTGAGGCAGATCAGTCACTGGCTTCTGGATGGCTGCTCACGGTGGCTTGAGGGCTGCTCATGCTGGCTGCTGTCTACACACGGTAGTCCATGGCAGCCCACTGCAGCAGGGGCTGCAGCCTACGCCGTTGCCGGCGACTCACAGCAACCCAGCTCCAGGTTGAGCTGTTGTTCAGCATCTTAGCTGTAGAGGGCAGCGTCACTGGCACTCATATGTAGGATCTGAACCGGGGACTTTTGGTGTCCCAAGCCAGTTCTTAACCAATGCGCCACTCGGCTGGCCCCAATCCATTTACATTTAATGTGATTATTGATGGGTACGTAGTTATTGCCATTTTGTTGTTTGTGCTCCTGGTCTTCATTAGTTAGGTTGTTTTTCTCTTTCTTCTGCTTAAAGAAGCCCTTTTAACATTTCCTGCAATGCTGGCTTGGTGGTAATGAATTCCTTTAGCTTATTCTTTTCTGGGAAGCTCTTTATCTCTCCTTCAAT
>NW_017738163.1:0-1072 GCF_001890085.2 Hipposideros armiger | reverse complement strand
TAGTGATGCAAGAGCCATGAATTGTTGGTGAAAAGTCCACAATGTCTAACTTTTCCATGCAGCCTCTTCAGCACTTCCAAATAGTAAAGTTGGTTAACTGTTTGTCCAGTTGGTACAAATTCAAAATGAATAATCTCTCTAATATCATAAAAGGTTAGGAACATCTTTGCAACAAATTCACAATTTTAATTGTCAGACCTTGTATGTATAAACAGATAAATAAAATCATACATGAATGGACTCTATTCCATAAATGTATGCTATTGAAGTAATCAGTAATGTTAAAAAGTTTATATAAATGGTGGAGTCAGTACTGCAGAATTGAAGGAAAAGATGTTTGTCATTTAAAATAGGGTGATCATTGTAGATCTCGCTGAAAAAATTACACTTGAGCGAAGAGTTGATGAGGTAAATATTTTTAGGCTTTCTTTTTAACTCAGGTTTTGAATCCATTTGAAAGTAGAGAAGGCAAGAATTAACATTCTTTTACTCTCCCCCAAAATGGATAGAAAGTACTGCTAAACCCAAACCTAAATTCCATCCATTGTATTGCTATGTTCACACAGTCATATGCCAAATATTTTAATATCCATTGGCGTATTTCAGGGAATCTTTTCCAATGCCATTGCTGTATTTTTTTTATTTTGACTTAATAATACATGGTTTTAATTATAATTTGTAATTTATATGTGAACATGATTTGTAGCTTACAGATTTGTATTACCAACTACACTATAATCACATTTTGATGTCTGATAAGATATCTCCTTCTTTATGGGCTAACATTTTTAATATGGTTTGATTTAGGATTATACTTCCCTATGCTTAGTCGCCTGTGTTAGGAGTAATCTGTATTAGGAACAATCTGTAGGAATGAACATTTTTATTTAGTTTATAGATGACTTTTGGGAGACATAACATTTTATATTTCAAATGTATGATATACCTTTCTATTTTATCTGATTTTCTTCAATGTTTATAACTTATTTCATCAAAGTTTTATTTATTTATTGTTAGGTTTATTCTTTGCTACTTTTTCATTTTTGTTTCCATTATAAATGAAATATTTTCT
>NW_017738162.1:0-1097 GCF_001890085.2 Hipposideros armiger | reverse complement strand
TTTTTTTTAGATTAAACTAACACTATAGCGGGCTCTTGAATAACGTTGTTTTGTTCAATGTCATTTCATCATAATGTTGATGAGATGCTATGGGAAATTAATTCCTGTTTATGTCAATCAGCCTATAGTAAAATTGGTTGCATTATACATCATTTTGCTTAAAGTCACAGAACCATTGATGGTGTTAAGTGAGGACTTACTGCCTCATATAGAAAGAAGGAAATTAATTGCTTCCATGTTTATAAAAACCTACCCCTGCACATTGGACTCAGATTGGTTCTGGCTGTGCCATGCCATTTAGGTTGCTAGATACTTTGACTCTCACCTCTGTCTATATTTACATATACTTACATGGAAGTTCTCTAAGGTATATCCGTCAGTAGAAAAAAAAACAACCACCTATAAAATAGAAACTTAGGAAAACAAGCAAAAAATACAAGTATATTTACACAAATGTGTTTATACTGAAAGGGAACTGGAAGGATGTATACTAACCTTTAGTAGTAATTATCTCTGGGGAGGGAAGGAGATAGTAGGGGAGGGATTGGATTAAGGGTTGTTTTTTCCCCCACATTTAACGGCATAATGTTTCTCCAAGTCTGCTCTCTTGGAAATACACATCTTTGTCTCTGCCCCTAGTCATAGTATTGTCATTGTATACCTGTCTCTCCTGCACACTCTGGGTTCCTTCAGGTCAGGAACTGTGCCTAACATTGAATTAACAATAATGATAATATCACCTCACCCCTCTAATACACACACACACACACACACACACACACACACACCCCAGAATGGGGCTTCTTATGACTCTAAATGATTTTTTCTGGGGCTGGACCAAAGCTCAGACATCAATGGACACTGCTGTTGATGCTGATTCAAGGTGGGATGTTACATAAGAAAGCGGATTCTTTGGATGAGGTAGCATTGGGAGGATGAAGCCAACAGGTAGAAAGGTATAGGCTGCTAGGGGAGTTGGTATTAGACTTGGAGTGAAACTGAAAGAGACTCCCAGGAGGGCTTAACTATAAAAAACAGAAAACAGGAAATGGGTTCTGGGATACAGACAAGGTCTTTTACTAGAAGTTCAGTCAGAT
>NW_017738161.1:0-1097 GCF_001890085.2 Hipposideros armiger | reverse complement strand
TGCTGGTGAGCATTCACCCGGTTCCTAGCGGAGGGAGTAGCTGTGTGAGTGGGGCACAGGAGCGTGTGGGGAAGAACTGAATTGAGTGCTTTTGGTGCAGGAATTGGAGGTTTTGGGGCCATTGTTCCCTGGTGTGGAGCTTGCACATGATTTGTGCACAAAAGGGCGCCATTTTTTCAGGGCAGGGCCCTCCCACAGAGGCTCAGGTCCAGGACCGCATTGGTCTTCTGGAATTAGCATAGAAGTGCGTGTGTGCATGCATGCACATGCGGCCTTGGATCCCCACCCTCTGCACTTCTTGTGCTCTGTAGCCATGGAAACGCCTGGCAAGCGAGCTCCGACTCCAACAGGCTGCTTATTGAGACCCAGGAGTGTGTGATTAGCCTTAGGTCCCACTCTCCACACTGTGCATGCAGAGTTGCCAGTGTGGTGATTGGCTGTCAGGCTGCTTGGCCTGATCTGCGAGCAGCTGATTGGGACAGGCTGAGACTGGGAGTTTTCCTGTGAGTGTAGGGCCATGAGCTGTGCACCTGTATGATTCAGCTGGGTTTTCCCGGTGAGTTTGTGAGGGTTGCTTGCCAATGCAGGAGTGCAAACTGCTCTGACTTGGTGGGGGCCACTCACGACATCCTGTGGTGCGTTGGTGGCCTGCCCCGCCCACCTAGAGCTGTGTTGCCAGGAGCACCCTGAGCCCCTGGTGCCTAGCCCCTACGGCTGCAGGCCACAGAAGGCTTTTTAAAGCAGCAGACAGCTCACAAAAACCTGTGAGGATTTTGGTGGTGAGCATGGTTCCGGGACACACAGCAGCTAATTGCAGTAAGCTCACTTCAAGATTAGAGGGAGTTTGGAACATGATGCACTGAGCCCATCCCCCTAACAGCTGGTGCTGAGTGGCCCAGGGTCTTTCTATTGCTGGTCTGCAGATTAAAGCAAGCAGAGAGCTCCCCAACCCCTTTTGTTTTCCTTTTTCCTTTTTTCTTCTCTTTCTCTTTTTCCTTTTTTTTCCTTCTTTTTCTCTTTTTTCTTTTTCTTTTTCTTTCTAGGTGATCTATCTAATATATCAAAGCAATCACAGAGTGACAGCCAGAATGAAGAAA
>NW_017738160.1:0-1098 GCF_001890085.2 Hipposideros armiger | reverse complement strand
ATGTAATGAATGTGCCCTCAATAAAGTGGGTGAACACACCCCAGCTCAGAAATGGAGACAGAATGGTGAAGCAGAGGCCCCAGTAGCTTTATTAGAAGAGGACTCTAAGTCCCCCCCACCCCAAGGCCCCTCTTTGGGATTGGAAATACCACCTGGGCCAGGCTCATTTCCATAATGTTAACCCACAGCAGCCCAGAAAAGACCCTGCTTCCTCCAGAGGTAGGGGAGGGTCATGGGGCCAACCCAACCTCCAGAAACAGCCTATCCTTTTGGATAAGAGCAAGGTTGAGGTCAAAGTTTGTTTTAGAACTCAGGAACCCATGATGTTAGAAGACGAACCTGAGAACCTTGAACCTCAGATGATTCACTGAGAGATATTGTGAGTTTCATCGACACCAAGCACTGGGGGGGACCTCTCAGCCTTGAGAGGATGGAGGAGAGGGGGTTGGTGGTGGTGATGGTGGAGGGGGGATGCCCGGTTACAGGGAGTCCCCAGGCTAAGGTCAGACAGTGCTTTACCAAAGAAAGGTGTCGGCACCAGGCACCTGTGACAAATGGTGTCCACAGGCTAAGAGAGCTACAGGTCACTGTTCATTTCCTTTTCCAGTTAAAAGAAAGCAAAGGCTGGGATAAAAAGTGTGGGGTCTCAGGGGTTACAGAGTAGTTAATTCAGTGGGTACATTCTCAATAATGCACAAGATGTTTTCTCTCTCCCACCCACCATCAAGCAGCTGAGAGAGGTATTTTTTGGTGGGAGGAAGGATGTCGCCAGCACCTCTGAGGCCATCCTGCTAGACGCTACCTCTTCCAAGGTCACCAGTTGGTCAAGAGGGAGACAGGGAAAGCACACCAGTGCCCTGGATTCTTCCTGAAGCTTGCTTTACAACACCACTCACAGACTTACCTTTCCAGAGCAGTTCGCTCTTTCACCATCTCCTGATCCCCTCATCCGCCTGTTGTTTGACCGGACTACCTGTGACTGGAGACCTTCTGTGCACATTGACGGTTCCAAGTGATAGCTTAGAGGTCAAGAACAGACCCTCAGGTCAAGCTGCCTGGGCTTCCTACTGACTGTTCTTGCTGCCGTGTGCCCCTCCC
>NW_017732072.1:874023-875364 GCF_001890085.2 Hipposideros armiger | reverse complement strand
TTGCTTTGTTTTTTATTTCTGTATCAGCATTGTTCTGAATTTACTCTTATTTTATAGTATTTTCGTGTATATATTTAGTCAAGATCCTCTCATATTCTTCTTTGTCAAAATTTGCTTAGCTGTACTTAGATGTTAATTCTTCCCAGTAAATTTTAGAAATAGCTTTTAGAGTTTTATCAATATGCAGTTGAATTTAAATTAGGTTTTTTAGATGTAAGAGAAGCAGTACCTTGGTAATATTGATTATTGCAAAACCATTACATCTATAAAATTATTATTACTTAGCTTTTAGTTATTTATATTTTTATTGTTTCATGTCTAATATTTTAAAATAGCCCAATTTAAGGTTATTAAGAATAATACATGCTATGAGCAATATTTTACACGTCTTTTGGGAAATGTTTATGAATTTTCCTTGTGGATAAATAGAAATGAACATGCTAAATTATTTGCCATGTATAAAACTTTAGTAAATACTATCAAATTATTTGCAAAAGTGGTTAAATAAAGATATACCGCATCAGCATTTTATAGATGTTTCAGTTGCTTCATATTTTACTAACACTTGATAGTGCCTACCTTTTTCATAGTAGCTATTCTGGTGGGTGTGTAGTAGTTTATGTTTTAATTTATATTTCTATAATAAATAATAAAGCCGAGCACCTTTTATAGGCTTATTCATTACTTGAACACTATTTTGTGAAGTGTCAGTGAGGAATTTTATCAACGGGGTAGATTTCTGTACATCTCAATCTGCAGAAATTTTTATACATTCTGAACAAAATGTCCTTATCGGATGTATATATCCCCCCCTTTGGGATTTTTTCACTGGTATTAACAGTAACCTTTTTATTATAAGAAGTTGTTAATGTAATGTATCCAGTTTTACAATTTTACCTTTGTTAATAGAGCTTTTGTAATAACGTTTAAGATATTTTTACCTACCTCATCATGATCACCCATTTTTTTCTTTAAAAGCAGTAATGATTTTACTTATCGGACTTATACGTAAAATCCAGTAGAAAAATTTTTTTCCAAATGAATATCCATTTTACCCAGCACCATTTATTGAATAGACCGTAGTCTCACACTGTCCTAAATTAAATGAAGGTATATGTATGTGTCTGTTTCCTTACACTCTGTTCTGTTCAGTGGCATAGTTCTGTAGCATTGTGCCTTGTTTTTTTCTTGATTATTTATATTGTGTATAAATTTAGATCAGGTTGTGTACACACACACACACACACACACACACTAATAACAAGACAGACATTTCTGTGGAAGTAGATTGAGTTTATCAATCAATTTGAGAAAATTACCATCTTTACAATAGAGTCTTCC
>NW_017732072.1:872074-873453 GCF_001890085.2 Hipposideros armiger | reverse complement strand
TAAAAATAATTTATTCATGATGTATTAATTAAAGTTTTAGCCAACTGTAATAACTAAATATTTAAAGTGTACAAATTTATGCAAAGTATCTGCCTGTGGAAACATCAGCACAATCAACATCGCCCCCCATAATTTCTAGTACCCTTTGGTAATCTCCTTTCCATACCTCCCAGCCCCATTCTACCACCAGAAAATGACTAATATACTCTCTGTCACTATATATTCTTTAGAATTTTATATAAATGATGTCATACACTAAGTACTCTTCTTGGTTTTTTTGGTTTAGCTTTTTGTTTTCCTGAGTATAATCATTTTGTGCTTCATCTATGCTATCACAGGTATCAGTAGTTCATTCTTCTTTATTGCTAAGTAGTATGAAAATGTCAAAACTTGATTATTGATTCACCTGTTGAAAGATCCTTGTCTTGTTCCAATTTTAGGTTATTATAAAAAAAACTGCTGTACATATGTGTGTATACCTCATATAGACATGTGCTTTCATTTCTTTTGGGAAAATGCTCAAGTTAGAATGACTTCACTATAATAGTAGTGTAGGTGAGTGTTCAACGTTTCACGAAATTGGCAAATTGTTTTTTAAGATGGTTTTACCATTTTATATTCTGACCAGCAGAATATGAGGTTTCCAGTTGTTTCATTTTCTTACTAATACTAGGTGTGACCAGTCTTTTTAATTTAAGCCTTTCTAATAGGCTTGTAGTGATATCCATTGTCATTTTGATTTGCATTTCCTTGTTGTCTAATGGTGTTGAGAACATTTTCATATGCTTATTTGCCATTCATATACGGCTTTGATTAAATGCATATTTGAAAACTTTGCCTCTTTTAAAAATTGGATCTTCTGGGGTTTAGACCATTTACATTAATGTGATTATTAACATGCTTAGGAATAAACCTGTCATCTTGCTATTTTTCTTCTAGTTGTCTGAGATTTCTTCCATTTTTTCTTTTTCTCATTTCATTTCATG
The DNA here is from genome assembly GCF_001890085.2 of Hipposideros armiger. NCBI lineage: Eukaryota > Metazoa > Chordata > Mammalia > Chiroptera > Hipposideridae > Hipposideros > Hipposideros armiger. The sequence goes on along the minus strand of NW_017732072.1, from coordinate 872,467 downwards.
AATAGAGTATATTTTATTATTCCATTTTGTGTCCATTGTTGGGTTATTAACAATAACTGTTTTGTTATTTAGTGGCTGCTTTAAGTTTTATAATATGCATCTTTAACTTTTCACAGTCTACCTTCAAGTGATATTATGCCATGTCATGTATATTGTAAGAACCTTATATTATATTTCCATTTCTTCTCCTTTTCAGCCTTTTGCTATTGTTTTCATATATTTTACTTTTGCAAAGCCTATACACCTCAAACCTCATTGTTTTTATTTTTGCTTTAAAGGCAACATTTTTAAAAAGATATTTAATAATTAGAAAATAATAAAACATATTTACTCAGGTAGTTACCATTTCTGGTGATCTCATTCTTTTGTGAAGTTTCTTATTTCCACCTATAA
>NW_017732072.1:868395-869574 GCF_001890085.2 Hipposideros armiger | reverse complement strand
TTGGTGACTTCATTGTTGCTTATAAATAACTGAAAATTAAATCTAGTAATATTTTCCAGGAAAAAATTTCTCACTTGGAAATTATTAGCTGATACCCTAGGACTGGCCATGTAACTAACAGGAGGAAGCAAGTCCAAATATAAGCTTTTAACTGCACATTTATGGGGACTCTACCATGCCTCAAAATAGTCTACATTTGAATACTTTATGGGTATTGACACAATTTATAGAAGCATGAATTATTATATATGTATGGTAGAAAGGATAGGAAATAGTCCTAAGTAGTTGGGAAGCTGTTTAAAAGCAGAGTTCCTCATATTTGTGGTAGAAATAACCTGATGTAGTATTCCCACCTCCACCCCCCAAAAAAGGCTGACTTATAAAAAAATAAGGATTTTTTTTTTTGGATGGGGTGTGTGGTGGTGGTGGGAAGGATTTCCTTTTTTAAAAAACTAAATACATTAGAAGATGTACAACCAACTCTTCAAGTCCCTGTAGCTTTCTTCTAAGATTTTTGGGAGTACCAATCAAATTTTATTGTGTCTATATTTGTATTGTCACCTTGTTTAGCCATTTAGCAGATGGTGTCATGAACAATATTCAGTACTCTAAAGCAAATGCCAGTAAGCTTCATATTCTTAAGGACTAGAAATAAACTAATAATCAGTTTTGGTACTGTGTTTTCTAAATTCTCGGTTCCCTGCAAATTATTCTATTGTTCTAGAGACTAACTCCTGAGAAAAACAGCATTTCAAGAGCAATGATGGATCAGAAAAGGCAGGAGGGACACTTAAGTATTTTTTAAAATGTGGCTATACCTTTAAAAATTGCAGATTTAGACATATTCTTCCACTGGCTAATAAAAACAATGAGATACTCAGGGAGAGCATGTAATTTCAGAAATCTAAAACATTCATATTTATGATTTTTAAGTCCATCTTTAAGGTTTCCACAATCTTTAGATTGTGTGTAAGGATACCATATCATACCTATATCTGTTTGGCATGATTATTTCTCCCATTAATGCTGTTATTATGTTGTTTTTTATATAATAAAAATTATCTTAGTATATAGAATATCATGATGAAATTTCAAATACCTTATTTTATATTATTTAGAATTGACTGATTTGTAGTAAAATCAGAAGCCAGAAGTGAAAATGCCACAAGTGAAATGTTC
>NW_017732072.1:866664-867542 GCF_001890085.2 Hipposideros armiger | reverse complement strand
ATTTTTGGTTGTTTCAGGTGCAATATTAAATCTGATCTCTCTTACTCCATCTTGGCCAAGGGTGTAACTTTTGGAGTCCTGTTATTGTTTTGCTATTTTGATTTCTAGCTTATTTACATGACTGTGGTTAGTAAACATATTGTGAGGATGTAATTCTTTTGGACTTATCTATGTTATACTACCACATTGTAAACTTGGAATAAATATCCCAAATGAACTTGAAAATATGTGCATTCTGTCATAACTGGGTAAAAAGATACTTAAATATCAGGTGGTCAAGTTTCTTAAACATTGTTTTCTAGATCTGCTGTATCCTACTAACTTTTGCTGCTTTTTCTATCAGTTATGAGAAAATTGGTCACCAAGATTAAAAATTTTTCTACGTCACCTTTTGTTCTTTAATTTTGAAATATCATTTAAATTATACTGTTAGGTACACATTTAGAATTTATAATTGTGTTATCTTCCTGGTGGGATGACCTCTTCAGATTTATGAAATATATACCTTTTACCTTTTGAAATGCTTATTGCCTGATGTCTACTTTTTCTGATGAAAATATTAGAAAACTTTATGAGATTTGTTTTGGCTAATGTTTGTGTGTATTTTGATTTTCCTTCTGGGCATGGCTGGAACACAGGGGCATTTCTGTCTGACATGAGATTATTATAATGAATAATCTTTGGTTTGGGGATTCCTAGAGACTTAGCAAGATGTTTTCCTAGCTACACTAAGTTTAAAGTTATTCTAATCCAGTCAACCTCCTTCTCTCTTTTATGTGTCAGGTGTCAGAATTAGCTCACCTACACTTACTCCTATTCCTCCTTTTTTAACATCAGCAAATAAGTCCTACTGTGTGTGTGTGTGTGTGTGTGTAATA
>NW_017732072.1:861721-863959 GCF_001890085.2 Hipposideros armiger | reverse complement strand
TCTTCAATTCCTCTGTGTGGAATCACAATTTTGTAACCAATAAAAGTGAGTATAGTTTCAACTTCTTTTCTAAAAATTGTCATCATATGCCAAAATGTTGAATGATTACCTCTGGTTGTTGGGTGATTTTCTGCTTTTGTACAGTTCTACCTCAGCTTTCTGAAACAAATATATATGGTCTTTATTATAATCAATAAAATAAACATAGGGTACTATAATAAATCTGTTAAAGGAACAAAATATACTTTTAAAAACTGATATCTAAACAATATTAGTTAATTATCCTAAGAATTCTTTACAAGTTTTATTTTTTCATGGTAGAAAATACAAGAACAAATAGTTTAGGGTTTGTGGTTCCATTGATCCATAGGCAAAGTCTTTTTTTCTCTTTTCTTTTATACAAAAAATAATCTATGTGGTTCTAATTTCAACTTAAGATGACCAAATATTAACGCATTGTTCATCCGAAAGATTATTATTGCCATTTTATACAATTTAATATTATAATTACTTTTTAAAGAGAAAGTATCTAAAGTAAATAACCATACTGTATGTCCTTTACCCATGGTATTGGGTAAAGATGGAGTCAGGAAGCATATTTATGCCTCTTCTTAGCTGGAGACATACACTAGCACAGTGGAAATCTCTCTGGATCCAGCCACCATGTGAGTTTTTATGATAATATATAATCTTAGGTATAAATAAGCCTAACATAGCTACAGGGGTTTTAATAACTTTAAAAAATGTAATTAAAAAAAAAAACTTAGGCATGCACAATCCACACTGTATAGACACAGAAAAAGATGAATTTAACCCCCAAGTAAAATTTACTTAGCGCAATCACCAAACGTGATTAAACTTCAGTAGCAAAAACCTTTAGTGCATCTGACTGGAGCATTCCTCACTTCTGACTTCCACCCACTCACCTCGAGGAGAGCAGCAGCTGTATTTTCACTAGATAATTCCCCTCCCAGCTCTTTTTGATGGGAAAAGGAGTGGACAATCAAATTCAGCCATATTGTTACTATCTTTCCAAGATGTTTAGATTCATGACCCAAAGAAGCTAATCAGTATCTATTGCTCGCTTACNTATATCTGTTTGGCATGATTATTTCTCCCATTAATGCTGTTATTATGTTGTTTTTTATATAATAAAAATTATCTTAGTATATAGAATATCATGATGAAATTTCAAATACCTTATTTTATATTATTTAGAATTGACTGATTTGTAGTAAAATCAGAAGCCAGAAGTGAAAATGCCACAAGTGAAATGTTCTTTCTGTTGGACTAGGGATAATAAAAATCTATTTAAATAAAGGATTAAGTAAGTGATGATTAAGGCAACAACTAATTATATAGTTAACAAATTGCTATTGGTATTCAGAGACTGGTTTGCCATAATTACATCTCTCCCAGAAGACACATTATAAGAATTAAATAAAATAATTGTAATCTATATTCCCTGGGAGATGTAGGTTTTGTATGCTGTCACATCAACAGTCAAATTTTGCTCTTTTTAATTGCCTTTTGCTTGCTATTCTCTATAAACTTAATTGCAAGTATTTCTGTGATACCTGAGGCTATTCATGTGTGTTTGTGAACAAGTCAGATCTTGCTAGGAGCACCACAATACCGTTTCTAGAGTAACTGTTCACTATTCCCCATTGGGATTCATGATTCCTGCTAATGACTTGCTAAAAATCAACCAGACACCATAACTGACTTCACAGTGTTGTCAGAATTTCAGTAAGTGCAAGGAATGCAAATCTTTCTACTGCATGCCATGCTTTATCACTCAAATCCCTTAAAGGACTACTTGATCCCTTATCTGACACAACCCTAATGGTTTGGCTGCAGTCTCTCTCTCCATTAATGTCCTTCAACAGGGCCAGCTAAAAAACAGTGTATCGTTTTCATGGCTTTCCTTCCATCTCTGACAAACTAAATATCCAGGCATTGACCTTTCTCTTCTTTTACCTCAGAGCAAAAGAATACATGAGAATACACCCTTCTCTGAAGTACTTAAGTCAGATATATTTGAAAGGGTTGGGCAAAAAGAAGGATGCCCACAATACCATGTGTGTAAAAAATCTATCCTAGTGTATAAAAAATTAATGTTAATTACCTCTGCATTAGTTTCCTAGGGCTGCCATAACAAATGACCACAAACGTGTCAGCTTAAAAAAACAGACTTTATTTTCCAACACTCCTGGAGGCTAGAAGACTGAAAACAAG
>NW_017732072.1:856464-859057 GCF_001890085.2 Hipposideros armiger | reverse complement strand
CGACCCTTGGTCTAGACAATAGACTCTGATGAGTAAAAGAAAAAGTAGAGTCTAGATGCCTATTAAGAGGCTCCTGCAACTGTCCAGGTGAGAAAAGATAGTGGCTTTGACTAAAAGTCAAGGTGGGATGATGGTGTTTTCAATATTTATTTTGAAAGTAGGTTTGTTTATTTAGATATTCAGGGTGAAAGAAATAGTTGACATCAGAGTTGACATCAGAGTTGACTTGGGAGGAGGAGAAGTTTTGTGAGATGAGTAAAGGGGTGGACATACAAATATGTTATATTGAGGTGCCTGTTATATTTTTGTGAATTATAAGTCCCTTAATTAGGTCTCATTTCACACTATAGAATCAGATCATTATAGCATTTATCATGCATTGGTATAGCATTTTAGATAGATACACCTAGAACCACTGTTCCAGTCTGGAAGCTAGATGCCCCAGAGCCCCATATGTATCCAGTAATTAACATTCTCCCAGTCCCATCTTCTGAGTGTGGTCACTGTCATATTATTTTTGTTTATGTCTCTTGTCAACCATACCCATCTCTCCATCTCTTAAATAAAGTTTAGAGCATATTGTAGGTCTCAGTTTATATTTGGTAAATAAATTAATTAAGATATTTTCCACGGAAAGACCAGATTTTGCCATTTCTACTTTTTCATATAATGTGAGAACTTAATATACATCTTTGCCTTTTTATATGTATTAGATGTAATCATGTTTAGTAACTGATACATGTGCCTTTGTAAATGAAATATATTCTCTTGTGCCTATCATTTGATTTTCTTTGAGTGTATTCTGTTTATATTTACATTTACTTATATAATTCTATTTATTTATTTATTCTCTTATTTGTATTATTTATTTTATCATTTGACCTCTATATTTATTCTATTGTTCATCCATATAATTTCTTTATAAATTCTTCACCTAATTATTACTATAATATATTCTGATGGTTAGTTTTGAAGTCCTCAATGTTAATTATATTTTCATTTCCACTAATTCTGTTAACTTTTTTCTCATATAGCCTTCTACTATGTTTTTTTTTAATTAAGATTTATTGGGGTGACAATGGTTAGTAAAATTACATAGGTTTCAAATGTACAATTCTGTAATACATCATCTATATATCATACTGTGTGTTCACCACCCAGAGTCAGTTCTCCTTCCATCACCATATATTTGACCCTGTTTACCTTCTCCTAGCGCCCCCATTCCCCCTTCCCCTCTGGTAACCACTAAACTATTGTCTGTGTCTATGAGTTTTTGTTTCTTTGTTTCTCTTGTTCCTTTGTTGCTTTCAGTTTTATATCCCACATATCAGTGAAGTCATATGGTTCTCGACTTTTTCTTTCTNTGTTTTTGTTATTTGTTGTTTAGTACTTTAAAGGTGTTTGGCCACCATCTTACTTACATTGTTTTTAGCAAGAATTCTCCTTTTATTTTTATGTAGTGTATCTCTTGCTGGTTTAATTTTTTTTCACTGCTTTTGGAAAATTTGCCTATCATGTACTTTGGTATAATTTTATTCATATTTCTTCTGCTTAGGGTTTGTTAAGCTTCTCAGATATGTGGGTTTATTGTTTTCATCAACTTTGGGAAACTTATAACCATTATTTTCTTCAAATATTTCCCACTCCCCTGGAACTCAGGGAGTCCTAAGTATTTTAGGACATCTGAAGTTGTGTGCATTCATTGATATTATGTTCAGTGTTTCTTCAGTCCTTTTTTCGTGTGTTTAATTTTATATAGTTTCTATTGCTATGTTTTCAAGTTAACTAATCTTTGGTTCTGAAATACCTTATCTCTCTTTAATACTATTTAGTGTATTTTTCATCTTAAAAATTGGAGGTTTTGAAGATATAGAATACAATTATTTAATATTGTATACTAATTATAAATCCATATAAGTGGGTCAATTCAAATTGTTTCATTTTTCTTCTCATTTTGAGTTATATCTTTTTTTCTTTTTGGTATTCCTTGTAATAATTTTTTAATTAGATGTCAAACATTATGAATTTTATCTTATCCAATGCTATATATAATTCATACATAAATATCTATATATAGGTATATATCTATATTCTTTATGCTTATCTATCATCTATCTATCTATCTATCATCTATCTATCTATCCATCCTTTAGCTTTGTTCTGGAATGCAGTTGTTTGTTATTTAAAAACAGTTTATTCCTTCAAGATTTGATTTTGAGATTTGTTCCCATCACAGTGTTTAATCTGGGGATAAATGTCACCCACCACTTAGGCAAGGTCTTTCTGGGTATGCTACCCAGTGTCTTGTGAATTATTAGCAATAATAATTTACATCTGGTCCCCCCTGTGAGTGCTAGGGTACAGTTACCTATCATTATTTGGCATAGTTCTTTCCTCAGCTTTAGTTAGTGTCCTCACACATGTGTGCTTTCAGTATTCTGAGAAATACTCAAGGGAATCTTGAGAATCTTTGGTATTCTCTCTATATGCAGCCCTCCCCTCTCTGTGTTTGGTACTGTGTTTTCTCTGATAGTCTGCCTCACTGTCTCCCTTGACTCTGCTCCATCCTAAATGCAGAGAGCCCACCAGGCTC
>NW_017732072.1:850085-851384 GCF_001890085.2 Hipposideros armiger | reverse complement strand
TGGTTTCTTTTGCTGTGCCTTCTACTATGTTTTTAAGAATGATACATTTTAAATGGTGAAATGTATCATTTTCTCATACTCCTTTTAGCTACATAATGTAAAAATACTAATAATGATATAATTGTATTGATTTTAATGTTTTCTATCTTGTTAGTTTTCTACTTTGCTTTCTGACACCGTATATCATGTATGGTTTGGTTCATCTAATTTAAAGCATAATTCAAATAAATGATGTCAAATATTTATTATTCCATCTGCATTGCAATTATGATTCTTTTTTTTCTTTTATTCATTCCCCTCATCTAGTCAATTAACATATCCATCAAATCACATATTTATCTTTCTCTGTTTTTTTTCTGAGAACATTTAACTTCTTATATTTACTAAATTTCATTTATATAATACAGGTGATCAACTATTGTCACCATGTATTACATTTGATCCTCAGATATTTTTCATCATAACAGCTGAAAGTTTGTATCTTCTTTCTAATCTCTTCCTATTTCTCTAACCCCTCAGGCCCTGGCAACCACTTTTCTACAGCCTGTTTTTATGAGTTTGACTCATCAGATTTTTGAAACACATGATCTGTTGCCTGTGAATAAAAACAATTTCACTTCTTTTCAATTCTGAATGTTTGTATTGATCATTTTTTCTTGCCTTAATGAACTGGTTAAACCTGTAGTATAAGGTTGAATAAAAGTAGTGAGAGATTACATACTTCTCTTGTTCCTGATCTTAAGATGGCTTACTTTGGTTTTTCACCATTAATTATTATTGTCATTTTTTAATGATTTTATTTTTTTTGTAAATACAGTTTATTAGACTGAGGAAGATATTTCTAATCCCTACTTTTCAGACAGTTTTTGTCAATAATGGATATTGGATTTTGTCAAATTTTATTCTGCTTCTATTCAGATGATTCTTTTTCTTTTTATATTTATTAATATGTTGAGTTATATTGATTAGTTTTTAAAATAGGTTTTTAAATTTTAGAACAGCTTTAGCATTACAGAAAAGTTGCAAAGATAGTACAGAGTTCTCATAGGCCTTACACACAGTTTTCTCCATTATTAATAGCTACATTAGTAATGTACATTTATTACGCTTAATGAACCAATAGATGCAGAAAAAAACTTTTTTTTTTTTGAGGTAGTTTTTCCAGGTAGACCACAGAGGTAAAGTGCCATTTTCAACACATCATATCAAGGGTACACACTATCAAGAGGACTTATCGCTGCCCTTGACCACCTGACTGAAATAGTGTTTGTCAGTTGTATCCACTATAAGTTACTCTGT
>NW_017732072.1:819169-846420 GCF_001890085.2 Hipposideros armiger | reverse complement strand
GCTTGTTTTGCTGTTCTTTCTCCAGTTCCTTTAGGTGTAAAGATAGTCTGTTGATATGAGATTGTTCTTCTTTCTTTAGATAGGCCTGCAATGCTATGAATTTTCCTCTTAGGACTGCTTTCAGGAAATCTTTCCATTGATTCCTATTTCCTTTTGACATACTGTCTTCATTGTGGGTTATTTATTTTTTAGTACTTCCTTGATTTCTTGTACTATAAGGTGCCTCAGGATCATCTTGTATATTTCCTGCTCCAGTCCTAGAATCAGCCATTTGTCCAAAGAGCCCAGGTCCTTTTATTGGGGAATGGTATTAGAATCCAACATCTGGGCTCTGGATGTGCTCAATGCTTCTGAGGAGTAATTGATTCTAGGCTTGGCTGATTTTTTTTTAATGTTAAATAAATCTTAAATTTGTAGGACAACCTTAGGTGAAAATGGTATACTGTCCCTTTTATATATAATTAGATTTGATTTTGTAATATTTTGTTTAGAAATTTATGCCTATGTTTATGAGAGATATTGGTCTGCCGTTTTACTTTTCTTCTACTCGCCCCCATTTTTGTTCAGGGTATGCTTGTTGAGGAGGTGGGAAGTATTCACTTCACTTAAATTTTCTGGAAGACTTTGCATAGAATTGGTATGATATTATTTCTTTTGTAAATATTTGGTAGAATTCACCAGTAAAAATCTGGGACAGGGAAGGATTAATCTACAATGCCTATTTCTTTAATAGGTATAGAGCTATCAGGTTGTTGATTTCTTCTTGCATAGACTTCGGTAGTTCGTGTCCTGTAAGCAATTTGTCCATCTCATATAAGCTGTCAAATTTATAGGCAAAAATCATTTTTAATACTTCTTCGTTTTCCTCTTATAACTGTAGAATCTGTAATGATATCTCCTCTCTTACCCTGATACAGTATAGGTTTTTGGTTTTATTGATATTCTCTATCATTATTTTTGGTTTCTATTTCATTGATCTCCACTTTAATTTTTATTATTTTATTTCCTCTGTTTAGATTATTTTTGCTCTTCTGTTTCTCATTTCTTAAAGTGAAAACTGAGGTAATTGATTTGAGAATCTTAATCATTTCTATTGTAAGCTTGTTGTGCTATAAATTTTCTCTTAGTATCATTTTAGTGACATTCTAGTATTCTCATATGGTGTATCCTTATTCATGCAAACACTTTTAAATTAATGATACTTATTTTATAGTCAATCTTGGGAATGGTTTATGTGCATGTGAATATAAATGCATTTGGTTCTCTTTAGATGGAATGTGCTGTACATGCCATTTAGGACAAGTTGGTTGATTGCATTTTCACATTTCATGCTTTGGAAAACTTAAAGTTATCTCAAAGCCTTATGAATATATAGCCTTATATATTTTTCTCTCTTCCTTTCTCACATCAGCTTTTATTATTCCTCTTGTTGCCTATTTAGCTCAAAATACAAGCCCATTTGCCATTAGTGCAGTAACACAAGCCACTTTGCTGTTCTTTCAACATACTAAGTAAGGAAGTAAAGTTTCATACCTGGGCCTTTGCATTTGTTATTTCCTTATCTGAGATGTTCTTTCCCCAGGGGATGGCCAAACCCATCATATATGAGAATATTTCAGGATTCTTCTCAAACAGGATATAAAGGAATAACCTTCCCCAGCAAATCTACCTAAAATAGTGAGCCACGTCAGTATCATCTTTTCAATTTCCCCTGCTTTATTGCTCTACATTCTGTATATTATATCTTTGTTTATTTTTTATTTTTGCCTCTAGTCACTAGAATATAATTGCCATTGGGACAGGAAACTTGTTTTATTCCATTGTATAATCACAGTACCAAAACAGGCTCTGGTGTATAATGTATAGAATCTCACATATCTTAATCTCACATATCTTAAAATATAGGGTCCAATTATGATTTTAAAATAATATTCCATCCCTAAATTATTTGATTATTTTTTACAAGCGTGGAGTCACAGTGTTTTTCCATACTTTGAAATTTAATTTTCAAAACTCTGTGTAAATAGGGCTTGAGGCTGGAGAAAAAGATTAAAGAGTAAATTATGGGAAGAAAACTTGCTAAGTGTTTCTAAAACTAAGTTTCAGAAACTAACTCCTCTGCCCCCAGTTTTAACTTTCTTATCAAAATCTGTGCTCTTTCTGTCTGCACACACTGAATCTAGGATGCCTTTCTAGGTCTGTCTGAAAGTACACCTCTTTCCTACTTTTTTTTCCCCCCTCTCTTCTATGTTCCCAGATGCCCATTGCTCTCTTTTCTCTCTTCACAGGTCCGATCTCATTTATATTTTCTAGGAATAGACATGAATCTTCCATCAATGACACACTCCAAGTCACCTCATTATTACACATTGTTTGTTTTAACTATTACATCCTTTAACTTGGGAAACAAAATGAAGGACAATGATGACTTTGGAAACACATATAATGAAATTTGAATGATACAGAGAAGATTAGCATGTGCTCTGTGCAAGAATGACATGTAGGTTTGTGGCACATTTCATATTTTTCAAATAAGCATATGAAAAGATGCTCAACATCATACATCATTAGACAATTGAAAATTAAAATGAGATACCACCACACACACATTAGAATGACTAAAATCTAAAACATTGACATGATCAAATGCTAGTGGGGATGTGGAGCAACACAAAATACTACATGCTAGTGGGAATGCAAAATGGTACAAACTCCTTGAGAAATTGTTTTGTAGTTTCTGACAAAACTAAACACATTTCTACCGCATCATCCAACAATCACACTGCTTGACATTTACCCATATGAGTAGAAAACTTATGTCCACACAAAAACCTGCACATGGATATTTATAGAAGCTCTGTTCATAGTTACCAGTGCTTGAAAGCAACCAAGATGTCCCTTCAGTGGGTGAATGAGTAAATAAACTGTGGTCCATGCAGACAATGGAATATTATTCAGTGCTAAAAAGAAAAGAATTATCAAGCCATGAAAATACATGGAGGAATCTTAAATGCATATTACTATGTGAAAGAAGGCAATCTGAGAAGGCTTCTATGGTATGATTCCAACTATATGACATTCTAGAAAAGACAAAACTATGGAGATAGTAAAAAGATCAGTGGTTACCAGGGTAAGGGGGAAAAGGGATAAGTAGGAGTAGTTATTTAGGGCAATGAAACTATTCTCTTTGAGATGATAATGGTGGATACATTTCATTATACATTTATCAAAACCCATAAAACATTCAATGCCAAGAGCAACCCTAGCATAAATTATGGGCTTTGAATGATAATGATTTGTTAATTCATTGATTAATTCATTGATTGTAGCAAATGTAGCCCTCTGCTGTGGGATGCTAATGATGGCTGTGAGTGTGTGGGGGAAGGGCTGATATAGAAACACTGTACTTTCCACTAAATTTTGCTGCTAAGATAAAACTGTTCTAAAGAATTAAGTGTTTTTTTGTTTGTTTTTTAAAGAAAGTATTTCTTAATTAGACTTGAACCAGACACAATTTGATGACGGTAACTTTAAAAAACTGCTTGTATAAAGGAACCCCAAATTTTTCTAACGTAAAAAAAGTTTGTGATCAAAACAGATTGGCTATATTTTTAAAAGAATAATTTGTGTATTTAGCATAGTCAGATAGACATCATGAATGGAATCGATGTGCAGTTGTCAAATGAACCTGCACATAATATGAAACATTTTTTATAGCATTGTCACATGTAAACTATGCTAAAAAATGTTTAGGATGCCACAACCTACCCTTAGAACGAGGAAAGTCATTATAAGAAGTGATATTAAAAGAACACACATGATATATAAACTACAAAAGTTGTTGAAAAATTTTCACACACATTGGCAATAATCTACACTCAAAAATTTGTGATCCGTGGACAAAATTCAGCCTATTTATATTTTTATATTTTCCTCCAGATGTAATTTTTTCAGTGGATTTGAAATCTTTTACATGAGACATATTCTCCCTCTCATAAATAACCCTTTCATTTCCTATCTTCCTCCTTCCAGCCTTCCTTACACATAAACAAATCACTTGGCTTTTGAAAGCACTTGATTTGCCATCATCCACTCACCTAATCTATTTTGTAATAATCATGTTCAGAAGTATTGAAAAGTCAATATGTTCTAAATCTTTGGAAACCAGTCAATGAAACAAAATAAAAGCTATTAAATTCTTTGTGAGTGACATTAGCAAAAATGGTGGAGTGGGAAGCTCCAAAATCTGATCTTTCCATAAAAGGAGTAAAGAAACTGGCAAAAACTGTCAGAACCATTCTATCAGTCATTAAAAATGGTGTACTAGTACATGCTACAACATGGATAGTCTTTCAAAGATCTTCCAGACAGATAAAATGAAACAATCACAATTCTTTAAGAATGTGGCCTGTTTTGCTTCCTATGGTGCTAGAACCCTATATTGGGAATATGAGCTGTTGTTTTCAAGATCACTGTAGAGCTTGGGTCAGGGTAAGTCAATGGATCACAAACCTCTCTTCCTGAGATTCAGGTTTTTTTCTCTTCATTAACATTCACCTGGTTAGTGTGTAAATGTCTATTAGTTTCCATGAAAGACCACATACTGCATAATTACATTTATATTAAATGTCCAAAATAAGCAATTTCACAGAGACAGCTGAAAATATTCTGGAATTAGATAGTGGTAATGGTTGCATAACATTGTGAATGTACTAAAAGCCACTGGGTTGTATGCCCTAAGGTGGTTAAAATGATCATTTTTATGTTATGTGAGTTTCATCTCAATAAAAGAGTGAGTTTTCTAATCTTGGAAAATATAATTGTTATACTTTTTTCTCTGGCAATTACAGCATTTGTTCCTTTATACTTATCTTAAAGTACATTTTAATATGGACTGTTCTTTATTCATTTATTTCATTAACTAAACAAATACTTATAAAATGCTTATTATTTGACTATTTTATTCATTGGGCCTACAGCAGTGACATAACAGATTAAGCCCTCTTTAAGGACTTTGGATCCTAATGGCAGAAGGGAATCAATAAAAGATTAAATGAAGTATCTAAGTTACACTTCATTTTACCTTCTTCATACAAATGATTTTTTTATTCTCTCTCTTCTTTGCACACACACAAACCCACACATGAACACACACAAAGAAACACATACACACACAGCACGCACATGTTCATAGATATTCAGGTAGTTTATCACATTCTGGTTGATGGGCCTCAGAAAAATGATGGTATCTAGGGATATGATGTCTTCTACTTTTGTCATAGATAATTCCCTTCTAATTGACTTGCTTTGTCTTGGAATTCTTTGGAGTATATTTCTTCTTGGCAAAACAAGTATTTTGTAATGGATGAGAGAAAGAACAGGAGCATATGAATTGATAAGGTGACTGGGTAGACTGTTTTCTGTGACTTGTTCCAACTTTGAAAGTGTAAACCACAATTTATAAAGTCATAGATAAGAATATTACTCCTATAATTTTTTAACATTACAATGCCATCAAGTTACATCTTGTTCTCGAAAGGATAAGCTTTAAGCTCGTTGTCATTTGTGAAAATACGTATCCAAACTCTTACACCAACAAAATCAATGAACGTTTAATTCCTTAGTAGTGCAAATTGTTACAATGCTAAGTTCAAACATTTATGTGGTTCTTTACTTTCTTGGTTTTTTTAAATGAATTAATTTTTTGAAAACCAGTTATAAATTATATAATGAAACTTTTCAAAAAGTTTGAAAAATGATTGCAAAGATCTCACAGTTACAACAGACTTACAAAACAAATTTCCTGGTCTTTGCCGAGACTGTGTCCTTCTGTGGCAGACTGGTGAGGCTTTAAGCCCCAAAATGAGGAGAGGAAGTGGGCAGCAAAGACAGGTGGGGACAGAGGGAGTCAAGAAACCGTTTCCTTTTTCACTTTCCTCTCTACCAAGACATGGGCCCACAAGCTGTGAACTGTCCGCCCTTTCCGTGCTGGAGTGGCCTTGCTAGGCTGAGCAAAATTACCATTATGTCCTCCTTGCTCTTCTACTGGAGGAGATCCAGTCGTCTGGACCAGACTCACTGTTCTTAAGGGTTAGGGCCAAGGATATTCAATTGCCTGCATTTGTATCCAGCAAAGGTAATTTGACTTATAAACAAACCATAACTAAGTAAATTAATAAGAATGAAAGAGCCCTCTTGGTTCCAATTTTACTTCCACCTTTTCCCCAAGTCTCCCTTTGGTTCTCATTCCCATGTTCATCTTATGTGTACTTTTTAATTATTTTCAGAATATAATGGTAATGTCCATAAAACCCTGTCATTCCTGATAAAACAAATATTGCAATATGTTGGCTGTTTCCTTTTTATCTCTCTCTCACACACACACACACAAATGAGAGAATGGTATCATATGAATAAATATAGATTTTATGCCAGAATATTTTTTTAAAAGTCAAAATTACTAATTCCCCAAAAAGTTAGGTAAACACATTACTAGAAAATAAGACGGAGCTAGAATAATACGTAATCTTCATCCAATTCTCAGCTGAGTGTCTCTTTTTCCACTACCGCAGCCTTCCTAATCAATAGCAGTGACTGCTAGTTGCAGTTCAGAGTTGAGGAAATCAATTTTTCTTTCTAACAAGAAGGGCACTGAATGATTAAAAATACACCCAACTGGTTTAACATCTTCTATTTAGCTGAAAAAGTAGCTGTAGAATCACTTGGCTGTTCCTTCAAACACCAGAAAAGTCAACATGATCTGTGGAGAACAGAAATGAGAATCCTGACTCAAACCAAACATCCAAACATTTCCTCATCCAGTAAAAGTTGCTGAGGATTGAGTGTTGTATTAGTTTCGTAGGGTTGTCCTATACAATTACCACAAACTGTGTGACATAAAATAACAGAAATTTACTCTATCACAGTCTGGAGGCTAGAAGGCTAAAATCAAGATACAATCAGGACAGTGCCCCTCGGAAGGCCCTGGGGAAGATCTTTCTTTCCTCTTCCTAGCTTCTGGCCATTTTTGGAAATCCTTGGTATTCTTTGGTTGTGGTTGCACTACTTTAATCTCAGCTTCTGTCTTCACATGGCCTCTCCCTGTGTGACTGTGTGCCTCTCTTCTCCTTATAAGGACACCAGTCACTGGATTTAGGGTCCACATTAATACGGTATGACGTGAACTTAACTTAAATGATTACATCTGCAAAGACCCTATTTTAAAATAAAGCCATGTTCTGAGTTTCTGGATGGATATGAATTCTGGAGGGACACAATTCAAACTATTACAATTCTCAAGGTTTAAGTCCAAGAAAGGTGAATCTGGTTGCCAAGGAGCTAAGAATAATCTCAAATTTCTTGCCCTCCATGTGGGAAAAATTGGAAGTAATTTCAGCTTCAAAGGGAAAAATAATCTGCAACATAGAAGCCATGAAAAATGTTCACTTGTGCTTGAAAACATAACCGGATAACTTTATTTTGTGAGCATTATACAGAGGTTTAATATTAAAACATATTGAATCAATTACTAATGTAGTAAAAAAAAAAAGGCTTAGTGTCTACATATACCCTATTTACCTCTGAAAAACATGACAGTTTGGATGCCCATTATCTACATGTATATTTCATTTTAATCCTTCTGTTTGTCTAATTGTTTTAAGCATAGCCCTATTTCTGATAATTTTATGGTCATTCCAGTTTATACAAAGGAATCCAAAGGAAGGCACACAGTAAATAGAAACCCTTACTCTTTCTAGAATGCAAAATGATTCAACGTGGTATCATCAAAAGTAAGAAGGACAGTCCTGGCTCCAAAAATCCTCTGGCCATTTTGTCAGTAATATGGGCTATTTACTCCAGATAATATAAAGAACATACACTTCTTGAAATCACGTAAATCCAAATCTTGACTTTTGCAGTATGTCAGTAAGAAATTTTGTGGCATCAACTGGAGGATGTAAATTTTACTCCATTCTTCTGGAGGATAACAACTTCAACAGTATCAACAAAATAATAATGTTTTATTTTTCTGAAGTCAATTGAAATCAGGGGCCTCGTTCTTATCATTTGGTATGAAAACTCCGATTTCCCTCTTCTTACTTTTCTCTCACCCAAAATGTGTACAATGGGCCTGGGGTCTTCACAGAGTCCAGAATATACTTTAAATGTCTTTTGCGTGTTGGCACCAGCAGTACTTGCTGACATACTCGAATTCATTTTCCAACCAAACATGGTCCTTGGCAAGCTTTTGGTGGCCCTCCTATGTTCCCCACTGAGGCTCAGGTATTGTCTCAGACCCTCAAGCCCAGTGCCTTGAGCTGAGCTTCCCTAGGAGCATCAGGGACACCATTCCTGTCTGAGTCCCTGTCTCCTCCATTGAGGGAGAGATGGTCTAGTCTGGAAATTCCTGTTATCTTGATTCCTAATTTACAATGATCCTCTTTTCTGTTCCTCAACAGCTATCTGTTCCACTGCTTTCCTTTCAATTTCTGCCTTCATCTTTTCCTTCTTAGATGTTCCATGTTATTTTCTACACGTGAACCTCTCTTGCCCAAGGGAAATGGTTCTCGTAAGAAATATCCAGACCAGTTAGTTATTTGTTTAATTTTTAATTTAATTTTTAATCGTTTTTATTTTTAGATAATTATAGACATGCATGCAGTTGTAAGAAATAATGCTGAGAGATCTCATTAAATTCTTTACCCAGTTTCTCCTAACGGTAAAGTCTTGCAGACTATAGTACAAATCACAACAGTGATATCAACATAGATGTAGGCAACATACAGATTTCCATCATAGGTGTCTCTTATGTGGCCCTTTTACAGTCACATCCACTCCTGTCTCATTCACACCCATCCCCTTGGTCACCTCTGGCAACCAGTAAGATCTCCATTTCTAAAACTTGTTATTTCAAGGATGTTATATATAAATGGAATAATACTGTATATAGTCTTTTGTAATGGACTCTTTTCACTGAGCTTAACTCCTTGGAGATTCACCCAGGTTGTTGCATGTCCCAATATTTTGTTCCGTTTTGTTGCTTAGTAGTATTCTATGCTATTGTAGACCCACAGTTTGTTTAACTATTTACCTACTGAAGGGCATCAGAGTTGTTTCCACTTTTTGCCGATTATGAATAAAGCTTCTTTAGACATTCATGTACAGGTTTTTATATGTATGTAAGTGTTCAATCATTTCTGATAAATACCTAGAAGTGCAATTGTGGGGTCATATGGTAGTTGCATATTTAGTGTTTAAGAAAATGCCAAACTGACTTCCAGAGTGTCTGTCCCATTTTACATTTTCATCAGCAATGCATGAGTGATCCACTTTCTCTACATCCTTCCCAATATTTGGTGTTATGACTATATGTTATTTTAGCCATTTAATAGGTATTTAGTAATTTCAAATTATGGCTTTAATTTGCATTTCTATAATAATGAACATCTTTTCTTGTGCATATTTTTCAGTTGTATATCCTTTTTGGAAAAAATGTCTACTAATGTATTTTGCCCATTTCTGATTGCATTGTTTGTTTATTTACTGTTAGTCAAAGAAGATTATTCTCAAGCCTTAAAATCTAATGAAATTTGACCTGTGATGTTTGGGATTTGTTTGGGTCCTGTAACCTCTTTCTCCCTTCTAATGTCTCCTTTTGGAGTGGGAGTGTCTATCCTATACCTGTCCCGTGATTGCATTTGGAAATAGATAATTTGTTTTCTGGTTTCACAGCTTCACAGCTAAAGGAGAATTTTGCCTTAGGATGAATCACAACTGGAGTCTCTCTCACACCTGATTTAGATGATATTTGGATGAGAGTTTAGACTTAAGAGTTGATATTGGAATGGGTTAAGATATTTGGAATGTTGACATAGGATGAATGTAGGTGAGAAGGACATGAATTTTGGGTAGCCAGAGGGTGGAGTATTATTAGCTGAATCGTGTTTCCCCCAAATTCATGTGTTACAGTCCTAACCCCCCAGTACCTTAGAATATGGCTGCATTTGGAGAGAGGATCTTTACAGATGTAATCAAGCTAAAATGAGGTCATTAAGGTGAGCCCTAATATAATATGATTGGTGTCCTTATAAGAAGGAGACATTTGGACACAGAGATTTGCACAGAGGGATGATGATGTGCTGTCACAGCAAGAAGCTGGCCATCTACAAGCCAAGGAAGAGCTTGGAGCAGGTCCTTCCTCACAGCCCTCAGAAGGAACTAATTGCCAACACCTTGATTTCAGACTCCTAGCTCCAGAACTGGGAGATAATAAATTTCCATTGTTTATGCTAACCATTTTGTATACTTTGTTATAATAGCCCTAGCAAACTAACACAGTGAGTCAGTCATCTGTTACTGGAGGGTTTAGGGAGAAATATTTGTAACTTAAAAATTTGATTTTATAAAACTAGATATAGTAGTATTCAAATTTTCTCCTTTTTTAATGGACTTTGGTAGTTTGTATTTGAAGAGGATTTTTCCCTTATCCTCTAAACTGTCGAATTTTTTGGTATAATGATTTGTTATAATATTACATTGTTATCATTTTAATATCTCTAGAATCTGCCGGATGACTGATACTTGTAATTTGTTTCTTCTATCCCTTTTTCCAGATCAGTCTTGTCAGGGGTTTACCAATTTTATTGTCTTTCTCAAAGAACCACCTCATGGCGTCATTATTTTTTTCTGTTTTCATCTTTCTATGTCATTGATTTTCCATTATTTCCTTTCTTATGCATACTTGTGGCTTTATTTGTTCTTTCCTCCCTTACCCTCATTTCTTAAGGGGAGTGATGAGTTAATTGATTTTATTTGTTTCTTTGTTTCTAATACCAGTATTTAATGCTATAAAACTTCCTCTAAGTAGTGGTTTAGCATCCCATAATTTTTGATATGTGGTGTTTTCATTTTCATTCAGTTCCAAATTTGTTCTAATTTTTATTTATTTATTTTTTCTTAGAACCATTTGGTTATTTAGAAGTTTTTCTTAAAAGTTTCAAAATAATTGAGGATTTTCCAGGTATCTTTTTATTATTGATTTTCAATTTATCCATCGTGATTAGGAAACCTGCTTTGTATTACATAAATCTTTTTCATTTTGATGAGGCTTGTTTTGTGGGCCAAAATATTATCTATCTTGTGGAATGTTCCATATGTACTTGAAAAGAATATTATCTGTTTTTGTTGACTGGAGTGTTTTATCCATTTTACTTTTGTAAATCTGTTTAATAGCTTTGTTAAAGTACTCTACATTTTACTGATTTTCCATCTAATTGTTACATCATTTATTGAAAAATAGGTGTTGAAGTCTCCAAATATTAGTTTTGGATCTTTCTATTTCTCCTTGCAGTTATGTCAGCCTTTGCTTCATGCATTTTGAAGTTTTTTATTAGTACATAAAAGTTTAGCATTGTTATGTCTTCTTGATAAATGGATCACTTTATTGTTATAAATTGATTCATTTTATTCCAGGTAATGTTCTTTGTATATTTCCATTGCATATTTCTATTGATTAGTATTAACACGCTGTATCTTTTTTCATCCTTTTACTTTTAATCTACTTGGGTCTTTTTTTATTCAATACAAATGAGTAAAGAAAGTGAACATAAATAACATAATTAATAAGCCTCACAGGATTAATAGGTATATCTAATTTTTTAACTCTAAAAAGAGACCAGCACATTTTAAAACACATGAACCATTAACAAAAAAATGCTCTTATATAATGTCAAAAATAAAAATCTCAATATAGTCTCCAAAGCAGATATTATATAGCTTAAATAATTGAATCAAGATGTAATAAAGTTAGACAATTAAGAATTAAAGAATAAACAAACATCATGCCTTGAAAGACTAATAAGCACACACTTCCCAATAAGTCTTAAAAAGAGAAAATATAATATATATGCAAATAATTTAGAAACAAAGTTTTTTTGTTTTTTTAATGATTTTTATATGATGTCAATGAACAAGAATATGCTTTTTAAAAACTGAATCTTCACATGTGTATATATTCATCATCTGATAGAAAGAGATGAGTGCACAATATAAGCCTGCTAGAGAAATTGGTGAGATATTATGACCTTTTTTCCCTTTTCATTTGGTTTATTGCAATATTCTCAGCTTATTGGGTTCCAAAAATGCTTTCTCTAAATTTCCCTTCTAATTTCTATTTCTTTGTAAAGACATGAATGAGTTGCTAAGATAGTTTTATATTTATAAATATATATATATATGTGGGTGTACATGTATATATATTATATTACTATATATAGTATATAGTATAATATATATATATATATATATATATATATATATATATATATATATGGTGGGGTTGATGGAAAGGTGAGGAGGGCTCTAAAGGCACAGTCATTGAAGCTTATCTTTATCTTGTGTATTCTTAAAAAGTAATATGAATTTCTAATTCTACTCCCCAATATTGTTATTCATGTAATAGAGTGCTACTTTGTTTTATGTTGTTTTTCTAAAAAATATTTTTTTTCTTTAACAAAATTAATGTTCCAGGAAGACACACCTTACACCCCCTCCTCTCCTCTCCTATGGCTTCACTCACTCACAACACCCAGTTTTGTGTCCTCAGGGTACAGCCACTGATGAAAATTGTGAGAAACATTTTTTTTTAAAAGACCATCATGCCAGTCCAGAATGTCCTGGAAAATTGTCAAAAAGCTTTTTAATTTAAAAATATGGTTAGTAGAATAAAATAATGCAAAACTTGCTAACTATATCTAAGGATAAATTTGTCATGAATAACAACAATCTAAGAATAATTTTAAACTTAATTTGAATCTTTAGTGTTTAACACGTTGGTCAATAAATTATTGGTGCTATGAATTTTCATATTTGTAAATGACAGATTTTTATAGTAGGCTAGAAAAAGGCTTTATTTCACCTTCATATTTGAAAGATTTTATTATTTTGTTTAGAAATCCAGGTTATAAACATTTTTGTTTGTTTATCTTGTTTTTAAATTATAGTATTTTAAGATTTTTTTTACTGGTAAGAATACTTCTGGTATGCATTGTTTCCACCAAAAAGCATGCCGTCATTACTATTGTGTTCTTATCTATCTTACCTTTTATTTTTCACTGGATCATTTTAAGATAATCACTGTATCATTTATTTTAAGCACTTTGATTATGATTTGCTTTGGTTTATTTTTCTTTATATTTCTCCTGTCTTAGGGTTCATTAACCCTGCTTAGATCTGTGTGTTTACAGTATTTACCAAATTTGGGTAATTTTTAGCCATTATTTATTCAAATACATTTTCTATGATACCCTCCTATCAACAACTCCAGTTACACATTTATTAGGCCATTTGAATTTGTTCACAGTTTATTAATGTTGTGATCAAATTTTTATTATTTTAGTCTTTTTTTCTTGACTTTAATTTGGACAGTTTTTATTGTTCTATTGTCTATTGGGTTGTCGGAAAAGTCATGAAGCATTTTTGCAACAAAAAACATAGAAAAAATACGTCATGACTTTTATGACAACCCAGTATTTTGCTAATCTTATTTTCTGCAGCATTATAGCTGCTTTTAGTAATTTTTACCTCACATTGTTGTGTCCTTTTATATTTTCCATATTTCTACTTAACATCAATCTTTTATCTGAATCTTAATCATATGGGATTACTGTAGTTACTGTAACTTTGTAAATGTCATTGCTTATAATTCTGTCATCTGTGTCATTTTGGGGCCTTTTTCTACTGATTGATTTGCCTCCTTATGGATTTATTTTCTTCTTTGACTATTTGGTTATATTTGATTAGATAATAGACTTTATGAATTTTCAGATTTATTATGGAATGCAGTTATTTAAAAACCATTTTACATTCTTGATTTCAAGAAATTTGTAAAAACAAATCCTTGGCTTCTTCTATATTTGCAACAAAGGTCTTCTCATAAGGGGATATGAGAGCTGCAATTTCAGACTGGAAAGGACTTGGAGTTTGTTATTCAGAGATCACACTCTGCATTTAACACGAAGCACATTTTCGAATGCTTTAAAATAAGCCTATCAGTAAAATCAACAGATAGCTCACTTTACCTACTTACTCTGCAGCTGTCCTCTGAATAGTCCATTGCTAATAAGTGGGTTTTCCAGAGTGGGATCCAGGCTCCCTCTTGTGGTCTTTAGACAGCACTTCACTGCAGAGGGGAGTTGAGATACCATCTTCTAGATTCCTTCTATTTCCTGTCCTGTGATGAATTGAGGTAATTTATAGAGATCAAAGCAAACACATTCTCTCAGAAAAACAAACCAAACATTGTCTAAACATAGGACAATATATTTAAATCTAAATCCTAAGTTTTGGAGGGGATGAATATCATTTTTGCTTTTGTGGTGGTGGTAACATGGGGGCATACGTATATCCAAACTCACCACATTTATACATTATTTATGTGCAGGTTTTTGTAAACCAGTTATACCTCAATAAAGCTGGTGGGGAGAATCCTAAGTTTTATGGTGAGAAAAATTATAAAATGTAAAAATTGTGGGATTGTGTAATTTTTATTCCTGATGCAAACAGTATACAAATTCACCTCAAATGAAATGCTAGCAGTGTTAATGACCACAATATACTTTATTCTTCTTAGCTCGAGATGAATGAATTATCACTGATATTAAAACTGAATCTTTGTTTTTTGTCTCAACTCCCTAATAGATGTTTGATGTGTGTAACTGTTATTTTGTTTTATCTCTAGTTAAGATTATAAAAAAAAAAAAAGGCAATCTCTACATTCACTTTCCAGGTGACATTAACATTCTTTGAGGAGTCAGGTCTTAATCATTATTGTACTTTCAGGTCCTAGCAGTATGTTACATATTTGATGGCTTAATTAATTGTTCTAGTGAGCATAAAAATATAAAGGTAGGGTTTTACATTTAAACATTAATAAACCTAGTAATATCTGCCTACACTTCAGAGGTCACCATTGACTTGAATTTAGATGACTTAAATTGATGTTTATAGAAAATCTGACAGGTAGGTATTATCAACTCTAGTGTCAGGAAACTATTTCTGCCACTTACATGCACAGTGATTTCAAACAAGCCACAGCCTGGCCCCTCATGTTTCTTAACAGCTTAAATACACCCTTAGCTCCAATTTCAGCTGTTAACAATAGTAGGACCTATATCAATGATGAAAATCTGGATTACTTTACACTTACAGTTCCAGCCATATGAAAATCATTTACAAATATTAGGTAAGGAGAAATGATTAAATAAAACACAAATGCAAATATTAAATAAATATTAGTAGTAGTCGTCTCTAGGAATGAATTCTAAATTGAAAATGCATTTTAAGGAGGATCAGATACTACAGTATTTTTATTTTAGCCCTCATTGTTAAAATCATATGCAAGCCTACCAATTTCCTAGTAATAAATATACTATAAACTTAGAAAATATAGGTTTCAGGTAAAAGAAATAGATGATAATAGGATCAAGGTAGGATTTTCAGGACTATCACAGGAGGCCTTGAGTGTTTGGTGAGCAGGAAAAGGTGCTCTGTTGATTAAGCTCTAGAGAAAGACAATCTCCTAATTAAAAAATGTACAAGGAAACCTCACATTTAGGGCTCCTAGTAGCATCTTGAAGCATTATTTATTGATTGACTGTAGCTGAATATCAAAAACAAGGAGTGCCAATCAGAGAAAGTGGCAGACAGAAAAAAGGAATAAGGCTGCCTAAACAAACCACACCTGGTTCATAACCTCACAGGGGGTTGATGGGACCAGATTTTTGGATCACTGGATGTTATGGACATCAAACAAAACTTACAAAAAAAATTAAGTGAGATCAGAGGTGAAGCTCACATTGTTTATTGACAATATAAGTATATGTATACTGTTGGTAAAATATATTTTTGTTGTTTGCAAGAAATTGTTTACTGCTCTTTGATTTCTAATCAAATACTGCTCTCTAGTGGCAACACTACTCTAGCATTGCAAATAACAGTGGACATTGCCTATACCTGATCTCACCTTCCTCCACCCCATCCCCAGCCCTTCTCATCTCCACAAAAACCCACATAATCTATTTTAATTCTTCCTTAGGTAAAAGATTCATGTAGATTTTATATTATCTGTGAATTTTCATGTTGTATGCATGTATATTTAACTATTGAGGCATAAGATATTTCAGTCCATTTCTGTAATATCTGAGAAAAATTTTGAGAATGAACACGGACACATCAGAAAGTACAAATGAGGATTTCTACTAATTTATAACTATTTAAATACCAAACATTTTTAATTTAAAAATATTTAATTTGGTTCATCTAAGGGGACTTACATAGATTTATTATTCTACCTTTTAATACATAATCAAAGACCAATAAATATATTACTTTTCTCATTTAATCATCATTAAAAAACACCTCACCATTTAATATTCAGAGAAGAAAAATGGTCCTAAATTCTCTGGTGACTTTATCCAGAATGAGGAGGAAAAAAGAACACTTTCCTTTCACAAGGAGGTGACATCTGTATGCAGCTCTCAAAAGACCTTGAGTTGACCCTCACTTTATTTATGAAATCAGTTGGTGGGCAGTTAGCAATCTCTGTGAAGGTGACAGCTAGTATTCACTGGGCACCAACTGTTACCACAGATTCAGTGGGGTCCACTTGCCTGTGTGGAACCATGCCAAAAGAAAATATGAGCAGGAGTTTGCAGCAAAGAAAGTAAAGGTTTATTTAAAGAATTGGCGCCAAGTCTGGAGAAACAGGTGACCTACTGCTCTCAAAAATCCTGTCTCCCCATGGCTTCTAGTGGCTACATTATATAAGGGAAAAATCATTAATCATTGTTGCCATGGGAGCTGGGGCTGGGGCTGGGTTGGGGCTAAGGCAGGGAGCAACAGGGAGCTTCAGGTCTCAGTGTCAATCGTGGCATTCATTGTTCGGTCTGGTTTCCAGGAGATGCAATCAGTGGGTCTGTTCCGCTTACTTTCATGAGTCCAGAGCTGACACCTAACTGAGGCCAAGGTGTTAGCTTTGTTGTATTAAACCCTTACTCATTGTTGGAGGTTTAGTTATTATATCCTAGTCATAGTTGATAGACCTGAAGCTTTACTCTTAAGTGAATTTGGTGTTGACCAGAACCCAATGTCCTAAGTGTTTAATGATTAAAAGGAGTGGACATACAGTGTATATTCAGGTGGGAGGGTCTGGGGAAAGAACGCGAGTAAATTATAGTTCTAATCGGCTAAACAAAGCTAGTTAGGATTAAAGCAGAATGCGTGCTAGAAACGAAGTTCATGTGCGGTTACACAACCATCCCCACCACGCCTCCCCTCAAAAAATCTGTAATAATTACTAAAAGCTTAGTGTCTACCTCTTATATTATTTCCACTCTATCCATTTTAGGGCAAAATTAGATAAGTGCATTTGAAACCGGAGTTCCTGATTGAATGTATGCTCTTGATTTAACATGTAGCTCCAACTCTCAATCCAGTTTCTTCACAGCATGCCCTGTAAGCCTCGGCCTTTCTCTTACATTGATTAACTTCCTGAGGCCAAAGAAACAATGACCAGGCCCTGACTAATGGTCACAACATATGGGGTTCCTTAAGCTAAAGCTAACATCATATCCTAAATTGCGTTTCAGTTCCTGAGCTCTAAAGCAGAATGAACCCTGGCCACGTCCCCATGAAACCAGACTGAGGGACCTGGAAGCTGACCTCAGGACCAATCAGTTTCACCCATGACCCCAAACCCCTTACTCATGGTGACTTATGATTTTTGCTCTATAAAGCCTCTTGTCTGTAAACCATCAGGGTATTTTGGGGCACGAATCACCCATTCTCCACATTGGCACCGATCCTAATAAATTAATTCTTTTCTCCACTGCAAATTCCTGCTTGTACCTTTCTTTTGGTCTATGCACATGGGCAGATGAATTCTTGTTCAGCTCGGTAACACATTCAGTTCTGCTTAAGGGAAATTCTACACAGAGGTTTAAAGAATTAGATAGAACAAAGTGATAAATCTGAGTACTAAATAAAATAAGACCCACAAGAAGTCATCAGTGAGCTTATAGGAAAAGCAATTTCTCCTTCTTTTCCTTCTTATTTCATTCACTGGGGTGTAGGCTGTATGTATAAGGGTAACTTTGTTGTAAAGAATTATCTCGATTTTTTACAAGAAGAGAACTGGTGGAGGGGGAGGTGCTATTATTGGCAAATGATGAACTGAGGTCAGTAAAAATTTTTCAATGTGAGTCTTACTATTCCAAAATAATTCATAAAACTTGGCAAAATAGCATCTAGTGAATCATTCCGTTTAGAAATTTATCAACACTGTGATGACAAGAAAAAAATTCTGAGATGTTCCAAATTAAAATGACGGTGCCTGGAGAGGGAGAGAAAAAAAGAACAATTAGCCTGTTAATAGCTGTGGACCCACTTTGACAAAAGACTGCTCATATTTCTATGTATCTGTTGGAATTTAGGATTAATTTCTAGGTGGCTATTTCTGAGATTATCCAAAAGAGAGAATAGCCAGTGTCCACAGAACCCCAGGAGTCTCCCCTTCTTATTCACATGTGAACTTTCCAATCTGCTGCTCACAGCTAATCCACAGGAGCAGGTGGACCTTCTGCCTTTGGGGCTCTGTGCCTATCCCAGAGTTAGCCTCCCACCCCCCCATATACTTCACCATCCTTCACCTTCCCTTATCCTGTTTGTCTAGAGCTAATGTAAATCCTTTCAGAAAGGTTTATATTCCCCCCTCCCCACACACTTGATGTATAAAAAGTGCTTGCAAAACTAAGTGACGAGGTGATGTAGGATATTTCTTCTGCCGGGGTCGTGGTCTCGTGAAGCCGAAGAATGGAGACACGGACCAGAGAGGTAGAGTTTGTAGCAGAGGGTAGTTTTATTAAAGCAAGAGAAAGGTTACAGCTCCCAAGCGGGAGGGGGTACCCGAAGCTGGGATGTCCACTAGCTAGGGTAAAAGGCTTGAATTTTATACTTTTCTTTGTGCCTGGAAGGGGGAATGCTGAAATACTGGTGCCTGTTATTAAGGTGTTGATCAGATTTGTTCTGTTGCTCAGCCTTGGAGAGGCCTTTCGTAATGTCCTCCAAAATGGCTTTGTTGCTCTGGGGCATGATTGATGTTTCTGTTCCAGTATGAGGGAGTTACCCTATAATTTTGAAAGAAATGGCTAGTGTAAGAAATGGCTAGGGTTTTATCTTTTGTTCAGTCTACCAGGGAATTCCTGACTGCCTGATGTTGTACTAACTAACCTGTCTTAATGGGACATGTTGTCTTTCCTACTACACATGCTGCTGGTGGTTTAGGCGCCATGCCACCTTCCTTCCTTCTTTTCTTTTTGCTAGCAATGGCCTAATAAGCCTGTTCTTTTAAAAAGACTTTCATAAACTCTTTGTTACAAGATTGTAATGGGTAAGGAAATGGAGGCTCAGAGAGATAGGTAACAAGTCTAAGGCACCAGTGAGTAAATGGCAGGGCAAGGATCGAATCCTGGTCTTTGCAACTCCCACACTTGTGCTGTTTCTCCTATGCTCGGGTGACAATGCTACTTTCATCTTCAAATTTCTCAAGCGAGAACTTTAATAAACACAGAAATTTGAAAAATTCATGTTGTCATTGGAGTCTTCTTCAGCACATAGGTTTAGTTGTGCATACATTTGATAGCTTTAAATATAGCTATAATTACAAGATAGGTATTTTTGAAAAGATATTTAGTTTTTATAGTGAAACCAGCATTTTACGGGTTCCATTCAATATTCTCTTTTTTTCTAGTTTGCTAATGTCAGTTTAGGGCATGGAAAGATTTTTCTCTTTATACAAAACTGCAAAGAAAATATGGAAATGTAATCCATTAAATGTATACCTTATCTCTAGTAAGAATCAGGAGTGTCTCTCAGAGCACTCTCTTTTGTCCTCTTTTCTTCACACCCACATTTGTTCCACCTTCTCTACTTTGATAGTTCTGTGATTATGCAATATCAGATACCAGGTGGCTAGTAATAAAAGGGCCTAATGTCATTTCATACCCAGCTACTGGGTGACTTGGCTTGTATCTATTTTGCATATATACAGTTCTACATAGTTGGGGAAAACAATGATTGTTTGCAAGCTATAGGTAAACTAGAATTAATAATGAAAAAAATGATAGTACTATCTAAAGAAATTCTTGAAACTTTAGGTAGAGCTAATTTTAAAAATCTATAATATGCTTTCTATATTATTTGGAAACAAGACTAACAAAAAATAACTAGGTCAAAGTTGGAATTATGCTGAAACACAGTTATAAAGTTCAAATAAATTAATTCAAGAATCTATTTTGATAAAATAAAACAGGGATTATTATCTAGAGACACACCTGAGAAGTCCAAAAAATATACTAAAAAAACACCTTTCAGCCATGAAAATTCTTTTTTTGCTTAACAGTGATCAAGGAAAATTTGAGTTCATGAAATTGTCAGAATGTGACATAATTAAAGTACTCAATTTAAGACATTGAAAGATATAAACATGAAGAAAACATCAGTTACTCCAATAATTACTATATTTATTTCCTATATTGGATTGAGCTTAATATGTTTTGTTATATAAAATTTAGTATATTATATGAAAATGGTTAAAAACATGATGGAGTAATCATAAAAAACATACACTTTTTAAAGTCAAGGTTTTAATGTTTTCAAACTAGAAGGATTATTTATAAAGTTGATATATATATGTATATATATTTTAAAGTTTTCATGGGAATTCCAATAATATTATTATATTAACAATTTTAAATACATGTTAATATTGTAAAAGTAGGTTGAAAAATTTACTTCACATTCTATAATAGCCCAGAAGAATATTGTCCTTTTGTTTGATCAGAGAAATTTAATTACTGAATATCTCTTGAGGAAGGGACTTTTCTCCTCTCAGTAAATAATATTTATCCAGGTGTCTTTTCATGTGGATCCCAAAGAAAACCTGTGGTTGCTTCAGTTTATCTCATATCTATATGATGTATATTCATTATTGCTGAGATAGTCTGGAATTTCTGGTGGAAATATCACAGAGAAATGAAAATTATTAAAAAGAATATGTTGGAAAAGGAGATAAGAACCTCTGAAAACTGAAAGGGAGAAAGGTGGGGCTGACATCGGCAGTGGAACACAGAGTAACTGTTTTGTTATACACCAATTCAGAGAAAAAAAATAATAAGTGTTGTTCTGACTTACTTTTGTTATCACAAACGAAAAATATACAAGAAAATTGATGAAAAAACAAAGGAAATAGTTAGGATTTTAAAAATTGGTGTGGCTTCTTCTTTGAGGATTTCAAAATCACAAGGACCTGTCCTAGTTTAATATTGAATTAGCTCATTGGGAAGATTAAAAAACTCAGAATTCTAGATTTGCACATCAAATGGGGAAGGAGGCAGAAAAAAAAAAGCAAGTGAAGATTAAAAATAAAGACACAAACCAAATGGTAATAAGAAGGAAATGAGCAATAAATCCTGTAAATGCCCGTCTTCAAGTACCAGACATATCGAAATGAGCTTGCTGTGATGCCACAGGGAGGAAATGATGACTTAGGGTAGTGTTACAGAAACAAAATAGAGTAAATTATAACCTAAATTTTTCAACCAATGTGTTAATATTGGTGGGTATAATTGTTATCACTTAGGCAGATAAAATATACGACAAGGTGGCAGTATATATCAAAAACTTGAAACAGTTTTAGACATCTGCATAGCCCAAACTATCAATAACCTCTATTTTCTAAGGAGACTATTAATATAGATTTTATGGCCACCCTGCGGTCATGGAAATTATATATTTTTTCAGATGATAGACCAATTTATAGCTCATTATTCAGAGAGCTTATCAGCACAAACTTAATTACTATTTCTTTGATTTATTTACCACATTAGGATGTAACATATAAAATACGAGTAGATAAAGCGAAATAGAAGAGGCATTTGTTGAAAAGTGACAACTCTGAGAAAACCTAGTGGTTAAGAACAAGAAAACATGTAATCACTCTTAAAAGTTTCCGGGACCCATTTCTAGTGTGTGTGTAGGCTTCCCCACACCAAGTAATTCTAGGATGCCAGCAGTGTGTCTGAGATGCCAGCTCAATTCTGTCACTATCTATGCAGAGATAGAATCAGATTCTACAGGTAAAGGGCTCAGTCCCACCAGACCACCCTCCACTTCAGAGCCCAGGGGCAATCCTAAATTATCACTTGCCCTTCTGACCAACTGGGCTACAAATCAGAGGTTCCCACAAAACACAATTTGGGTTTGGTTAATTTGCAAGAATGGCTCACAGAACTCAAGAAAACTGGTTTACTCACAAGCATACTGATTTATTACAAATGATATTAAAGTATACAAATCAACAGCCAGATGAAGAGATAAATAGAGATAGGACCTGAATGAAGGAGCTTCTGTTTTCACGGAGCTTGGGACCCATCATGGTAGCACATGGAAGCTCTTTGAAAAGGGGCCCAAGAACTGTCTTTCTGGGATTGTATGGAGGCCTCATTACATAGTCAAGATTGACTAAGCCATTGGCCATTAGTGATTAATTCAACTCAAGCCCCTCTCCATCCCTGCAGAAATCAGGGGGTGGGACTGTCTTATAATTTGCTAGAACCCCAGAATTAGTAAATGTTTGCTGAACTGATTTCTTGTAGATAAAAATATTTGTGAGACAGATTGGGCGGTGAAGTAGGGAATTTGACAAGAGAGACTGAGAAGAATAAGTCAGAAATGTGTGAAACTATTACCAAAAACACTATAAAGTGAGAGTAATAATAACTGCCCTATATACTTCATGAAAGTTGGAATTCGAAAATTGATGCCTTTTACAAGTGCTTAAAATACACGGCATGAACAAGTTATTACTGTCACATTTGCAAACTGAATATCATTAACTGTTACTCTCCTGGGCATGGAAGTTAGTCTGACTTTCTACCTTGAGCCTGAAGCTTTCTTCAGTTGGGATTTCACGCAGCCTGAGGGCACATGCCTGTCAGGCAGGGGGCTGGAGTTCTGTCCTGGAAGAATGCGCCAGTCCCTAGCCCCTTCGGCACAGCCCAGAGCACTCACTTCATGGGCTTCAATCATAGTGGAATGAAGTGATTTTAACTGGGCTAAGATACACATGAAAATGCACATAAATTGCATGTTGTATGTTTACATGTACACAGGGCATATATATATATATTCAATAATACCTACATCAGCATTTTATACTGCTCTGTAGGACAGCAGAGCCTCAATGGACATGGTCATGTAGCTAATGACTATACTAAGTCCAAGTGAAAATAAAGCACCTTTAATTCAAAAAGAGCAAATCAAAATTAAGTCCATTATGTTTAGTTAGTTTAAAACACTAGTTTATAATAGAAATATTGATATTTTAATCCAGATTTTCAGTGATTGTCTCAAAATGACTTTATGTTTTTGTTAGTAAGGTTAAAGAAACCAAAGGTCATTTCACTCTAAAAGTTTCAATAAAGTTTAAAATGTTAATACCATGATAGGCTCCAATTGCATAGTGAATAATTATCCTGCAAAACAACATTGAGATAATGAGATCATATTTCAGCAGGATAATTAACCCTATCTTTGAAAGTTTGTTATATTGAAATATAAATAAAAATTGGACAAAGTGGCTTAGCAATATGAATATGAATGTAATTATACATTGCTTTTAACCAGCTGTCTTATCTCTAATAATGTACACTGAGGAAAAAAAGTCCATTTAAAAATATTGCTGTTGATTATATTTATCATAGTATAATATAGAAACAATAGAAGTGTGCATCATTGGGAATGATCACTATGGATAATTCACATAATGAAATACTAATAGTCATTCAACCTGATGAATCAGAGCTATACTATGGTGATGAAAAATCTCTATGTCTCATGCTATTGTTTGTCAGTGCCCTACTCAGATCTCCTTTAGCTGTGGTGAACCCATTCTCACAACAGTAGCCTGAAAACATAAGGAAGATAGTAACAGCAGGACAGCCCAGAACTCCCTCTCATCTCCCAACTTATTCCACCTTTCCAATGACAGCCAGATGCAGCAAGTAAGAGAAGCTGGACTTATATCTGTACCTATATACGTATCTTCAGATAAACACGTGTCTTCAGATACAGATACACATGTGTGTCCAGATCTCCTGATAGGATAAGAATGTTCTGCACTCAGCCCCTCTTATTTATTTTTTTGGGGGGCAGTCATTATAGCTAAGACTATACAGAGGTTCAGATATGTATAGTGTCTGATGAGGATGGCCAAGCCCAAGTCATCTAGTCATCTATTTGCATGAGTGGATTCACTACAGAACTAGAGTTTGCTGTGGATATATCTGCATTGAGTACCTGGAAGCTATAAAAACAAAAAGCAAAAGCGAACCCATAAAAACATGGCATTTATTCTCTACCCAATTCTAGGAACTGGCACTAAGCGCTGCAGGGGAAAGAGTTGTGCCAGTTTGCATGATTGGAGATGGAGGTGGGAGCAGGGGGTAGCACAGACTTTGAGTGAAAAAGTTTGCTTCTGGGTGTAGGTAACAGTGCGGCACAAAGTCAACAAAGAGAGAATTCTGCCCATTTCTGTGCAATGAGGAATGCCATCTTATTTGATACCTCACACACCTGCAGCAGTGAGGACCATCTGGAAGCATCTGGGTACACAATCCACGTGCTTATTTGGGATGTTGGTACTAGATGACAAAAGCAGAAGAGCATTACATGAGTGACGATGAAATCATGTGAGACACACTGAGTTTCCTGAAAGCACCTGAGGGAAGTCTAGCAGTCTGGCAGAGCACAAAAGAAGAAGGAACCAGAGGCCTCTGATAGATTCCGGTTTATGTGACTCTACCTACATCATAAATGGAAGGCTTGGGGAGCATCAGTTAATGTTCATCAATCTTCCTTTACTTTATTGAGAACTATTTCAGGACTTTTTTTTTTAATCCTCAGGACCTAGTACTATCCCAACCATGTAAATGTGTTCCACAATTGTTCATTGAATTAGATTGTGAGTATTGGTGCATTGAAGGTGAAGATTATTGCAACTCAGAAACTTCAGCGTTCATGAGGTGGGGAAAATAAAAGGGCCATTTTTTTTCTCTCTATGCTTGTTCATTGTCCTTTTTATCCTATTATCTTTTATTCCCCTCTTTTTCTTTCTTTCTGTTCTTTTTCTTTTGCTGTAAAATACTTCCTTTGTCTAGATTTCGTAGCCATTGTCTACTTTATCTTTCCTTTATCATAAAATGAAGACATATCTTTGATTAGATTATGAGGTCTCTGGTAAAATAAAAAACCCTGAAAAGTCCGTGGAGAAGCTGAGGTTATGACTTCAAATGTAAAAACAAACCTTTGGTTTGTATAATCTTTGCCCGTGTTGGGTCACCTGTGCCAGTCAGGTTGGCCAGTAGATAAAGGATGTTCTAAGGCTTCTTTTCAGGACAGCAGTATTTTTTGTTAGGTGTTTCTTAAATGGCACAAAGTTGTTCCAAAGGTTGATCAAAGGAAGTTTAAGTGGTATTATGGAATGTAAGACTGCAGACTCCAAATTTTAAATAAATTGCTTACTAAAATCTTCAGGAGAGAGAGAGAGAACTGGTCAATAGTCAAAATTTTGAAATCCATCATACCCAACTCCTTAATGCTTAAAATTTTTAGATTTTTCATCTTACACAGACACAACCAAATAATCTTTGAGAATCACCTTGGTATTAGCAAGGAAAGGGAGGCCTCGTGACACTCAGGTGGGTGAGAGAGGACTTCATGGTACTTAGCATGGGAAGGGAGGGTGCTCTTTATAGATACAAGCTGGCGAACTTCAGAAAACAATCTGCAAAGGGTACTAATAATAGCATAGATTTGGACAAGATCACAGTGTTTGTTGAGTTAAACACTATGGAGCTAGTAATGTGTTGTGCCCTTAACTTTCTTTCTCAAATCATGAAAAGTGGTCCTGATTTATTTTGGAAGGATTTCTTCATCATTACTCAGATAAATTTTGCTTTAATTAGGTTAAACCAGCTTTTTACTGCAGGGTCCCCTATGGGCCCTTATTATTATTTTTGCTCACTAAGAAAGGTCTAAAATATACAGGGCTTATGGATTTTATTAAAATGCTGGATGCCTTTAAGAAGAATATCTACACATATATTCAAGGATTAACGGCATGCAAAACATGGTTAGGGAAATGTAGTGTAGGAAGACTTTAGTTACACATTTTCTTTGAAACTATAAACACATGATGGAAATAAATTTCCAAACTGTTATAAATCATTGATATGTAGAATCTCTGTTGAGGGTAGGTATGAGTGAGGTCGGTAGGTAAAGAAATTGTATAAGTCTGGATTGAACACGTAACACTGTGGTAACAAATGGCCCCCAAATGTGACTCACTTAACCTAGAAAGGGTACATTTGTTTCTCCTGTAACACGTGCATCTCAAATCAAGAGTTCTCTGGGCATCATAGTCATTTAGAGAACCAGGCTATTGACTGAAAAGTAGTTGGTAACTATGTCGGAAGGAAATGAGATAGGTCTTGAAGGTCTCAGCTTGATAATTAAATGTTTAGGTCAGAAGTACCAGCTTTCCTTCTACTCTCAATTCATAGATCAGAATTAGATTTAGAACTCCACTCAACAGCTAGGGCCCAGAAAGTGCAATAATTTTATTGTGTCCAGGGATAAATAAGAATATTTGTTCTGTCAGAAGCAATGATTGCCATAGTCAGTGGCAGTTAATTCTAATGAATGGAGATGCAAATGACTTAAAGGAGTGAAACCAATCTTGAAATAGAAAAACAATGTGGAGAATTCATGTTATTAGTATTTAATAATTAGCATAATGTTATAATAATTAAACCAGTATAGTATTGGCCTAAAGACAGACAGTTCAATGGAACAAGAGAGAGACCAGAAAGAGACCCACATCTAAGTGGGCAATTGATTTTTAACAAAGATATTCTAGAAATTCAGTGGAGTTTTGAAAATCTTTCCAACAAATGGTGCTAAAGTAACTGTATAAAGAGGAAAAATGTTAATCTATTTCATACTTTACATAAAATCAAATCAACATGTTTCTGAAGCTTACATGTATGAGTTAGAACTATAATGCTTCTAAAAGAAAAAATAAAATAGGATAATATCTTGGTGACCATGGTGGTGGGTTTTGTAATTAATACATAAAA
>NW_017732072.1:809795-810719 GCF_001890085.2 Hipposideros armiger | reverse complement strand
ACTGGAATACAATGTTGGTTTGGCTCAGTCCCCAGGTTATTTTGCCCAGTTCAAACTTTCCAAAGTTTTGAGGAGTAAGACGCTCAAGGCAGTTCCTCTGGGATG
Organism: Hipposideros armiger; assembly: GCF_001890085.2. NCBI lineage: Eukaryota > Metazoa > Chordata > Mammalia > Chiroptera > Hipposideridae > Hipposideros > Hipposideros armiger. The sequence continues at coordinate 810,614 of NW_017732072.1, read as the reverse complement.
GCAGCTCTGACTCCATTTTGAAATGACTTCATTTATATCATTTTTCACATCCTAAAAACTATCTTTAGTTAAATTGTTTATTGCGGTAGTTTACTTTGAAAATTAGTCATGGCTTCCCTCTTATTCTTAATCAAATAAGAAAAACAAATAAATACAAAAATAATTATGTCATTCCTATATCCTTATTTCAATATGAAACCTTAGAAAAAGCCGGCAATTTATTTTTTTAAAGTAAATTAGCTTAACATCTTGACTTACTACTCAAGTAATACAAGTGTAATTGTACATTTTGGCTTTTATTTGATACTATAAAATTATCAGCTCATTTATTATTAAAATATGCTGAATAACTCTATTATGATGATACATTAGGAGTGAGTCTTTTGTTTTCAGTTATTTGAAGAAACATCCAATCAATTGCCATTGCTGGTTAGTTTGCTATCATTTGTAGGAGATGTCTGCCCTCTTCTGGTTCTGTAATAAAACCGTTGCTCAAACAATGCTCCCTCTAGCTGTTTATTTTCCCTTTATATTCTAATTAGTTTCCCTTTGGGGTCAGGGTATTTAGTGAAATTATGCACATTTTACTCTGTTTTATCCTTTGCTGCAGCAGCATAATAGATGGTCATTGTTTCTCAACAATTTCCACTTTTTGTTCTCAATCTTGCTAGTCTTTCTCTAAGGACACAGTATAAATAGTTGTCTTTTTAATGTTTTTATTCCTTGGGATAGGGAAACATGTTTCCAGTATTAGATTCTAAGCAAGAATGTCATATTTTCTTTCAACTAGATTTAAAGAGAAAAAAAAGAATGGCGAAG
>NW_017732072.1:806330-809751 GCF_001890085.2 Hipposideros armiger | reverse complement strand
ATAGGATAATATCTTGGTGACCATGGTGGTGGGTTTTGTAATTAATACATAAAAGGTACAACCCATAAAAAAAAGATAAGCTGGAATAGAGAATTAAATTTAGAACTAAAACTAAAAAGTAAAAACTCCTACTCATCAAAGACACTGTTAAAAATCTTAAAAGGGAGAAACTGTTTCCAATAACTTCGGTCACCAAGACCTTATACCCCAGATTATATATAGAGATCTTCCACATATCAAAAATACAAAGATAATTCCATTAAAAGGGGGGAAAGAAAGGCTTGAGCAGACACATTAATGAAAACAATGAGTGACTAAAAAGAACGTGAAAAGCTGCAGAACATTATTAATCACCAGATAAATGCAAATTGATACCACAGTGGAATATATTTTCATACCTACTGGAATGACTAGAATTCAAAAAGACTGACAAAATCAAACATGGACAAGGATTCGGAGCACATAAAACTCTTACACATTGATGATGGGAGTGTTAAGTGGCACAATCTATTTGGAAAGCTGTTTTCCAGTTCCTTACAAGATAGACATATATTTATGATACAACAATTCTGCTCCCAGACATTAATTCAAGAAAAAAATGAAAGTATTTGTCCACAAAATGACTTGTATGAGAACATTTACAGCAGCTTATGCATAAACCCCAAGCCAGGAAGAACTCAAATCACTACAAACAGGTGTGAGTGGATGCGGTATTATACATAGTCATCAATAGAACACTATTGAGAAATGAAAGGAATGAACAACTGATGTATACATCATGGGCGAGTCTCCAGTCATCATGCTGAGAAAACAGATATCCAGATATAAAAGAGCAGATGCTTTATATGTCCATTTAAACGGCATTCTGAAATAAGGAAGACTGTCAATGGTGAAAGAATACTTTTTTTAGATTAAAACGGTGAAGAATTTTATTTGCTGAGAAAATATTTTCTAAGTACTGCTTCAGAGGGTGTAGATTGTTTGGGAGGAGGTAGAGAGTAACATTCTGAGCTAACGGAAATGCTCTATATCTTGATTAGGATGACGATTACACAGTCATGTATATTTATAACACTTGTAGAATTATACACTTAAGAATTTTACATTTCATGTTATGTGAATTTTACATTGATACACACACATGCACACACATGCACACACACACACACAATGTGGTACCACTATATTAATCTAAATAGATAAAATGAAAAAAAGAAGACAGTATTAATTGTTGATAATAATGTGTGACAATTGGAGCTCAATGATGTTNAAAAAAAAATCAGTGCTTGAGTTAGGCTGATATTGGGAAACTTAAGGAGATCAGAGGGTGACAGGTAAGTGAGCGAAGATATTTACTCTATTCCCTTGTTCCTTTTCATGGAACTACCATGATCCTTCAAAGTAACTTTTTATAAAGACTTCCTCCTCTTTTCCAGTGGAAGGAAGGAAAACGTTATCCTTCTTCCCTTTTAGGCCTTGGCTGGTCTAATATCCAAATTGACATAAGACAGATTAATATGAGAAAAACAAATGTAATTATATACATACAGGAGCCCCACAAAGTTATGGAAGGCTCCCAGTCAGGCAAATGAGGCTTATATTCTGTTCTAAGGACAAGGGGGTAGGGTCTGGGACTTCAAATGGAAAGAAGGCAATTTACAGGAAGATGGGAAGAGTAAATGTTTGGTACACAAATGTTTGCCAGGCCAAAGAGAGACGAGGGGACACAGAGAGAACTTTGAACAAACAGGCTCTGCTGGGCTCCCCCTAGTTTACCACAGGTAGCCTCGGTTCTTTGTAGCTATCTCTGGTGATAGCTCTTTTTCTGGGCCAGGCCCTCTCTGTATATTTTTTTAGGCAGTTGAAGGGTGAGATGAAAAGCTCTTTTTCAGTCTGTTGGGCCTTGATTGACTTCATTTCAAAGTAATCCACATGCCAAAGTGACACATTTTTTTAATAGGCTTATTCTGAACCCCTATATCAGTAACTTCTTACAGGTCTCTTGGTGTCCAGGTTTCCTGCACTATCCCCATTGGTTTCCATTTACATTATTCACTCATTTGTAATTAGACTCTTTGAAANTAATAAAATAAACATTATATCCAGGTTCAAAAACAAGACAAGAACATCTCTGTGAACCAGAAATTAAACAGAAACAGAAATATATGTGGATCCTAGAGCTACAGGCCTGCTGATATCTGTGTCCAGAAGCAAATAATGAGCTGCCAAGTTTAGTTATTGTGGGTTAAAAGGAACCAATTTTCTCTGTGTGAATTGGGTAAATAGGACCATGATTAATGTTTTAACTCAAAGGCAACGGGTGCAGCTCTCTCCAAACATGCAAATAATCTGAAAGAAGAGATTTGACCACCAGTAATGGTTCCACCTTTATCAAAAGCTGTGACTCTAAAGAGGCAGTGGTCAGACACCAAGACACTAGGAAATGAGTCAGTCACCTACTGGTTCTATAATTGGATCTGCCATGTCCCCATGGGGCAACAACACCGACTATAATTATTAGAGCTGATTCTGAGTCAGGAAGCTAGAGGCCTGGAAAGAGGTAATCACAAAACATTTAAACAGTTCAAGTTGATGATTAAGGGAGGGAGTGACCAAAAAGTAAATAATCTTTTGATCAAAATGAACCTGCAATACAAATTTCCCATGGGGGGGGGATAATATTCTTCTTAAGATAGCCAATCAAATCTACAATCTGAATAATTATTTATTCCATATAAATTTATTTTATGCAAAGTACCTTGTGTAGGGACACAGCACAGGATTACAATATTGTAAGGCCCCCTGCTCGGAAAGGTCAGAGCAGGAGGGCAACCTGGGTGTGTGTCAGCCAAAGGCGATTGGCAGCGACTCAAGGCATGAGATAGGGAAGGAACAGTACATGTAGGGCCGAAGACAGATAAGTAGAGACTGAGCGGGGAGGCTCAGGCCGGAACAAGGAAGCTCCCTATGTCCTGATTGCTTACCCCCAACACCCGCTTATGACGCAAATCCTAAATGGAGCTTTGTTAGTCCCCCTCAATAAAAGGAAGATGCGAACAACTCTTGAGGTCTTTGCATCGGGCAAAAGTCCCTCCACCCGCATGTCTCTGTGTACTTTTCTTCCTAGCTCTCATTGTGGGGAGCTCTCTGTCTCATTGTGGGAAAACTGTCCCCACAGCCCCACAATCTTGAGGATATTAACTGTTTTGAGAATGTTTAGAAGGATAAATAAGACTAAAATTTCCTTTAAAAAGGATTATGAAACAAAATCGGGCAAAAATGAGGAAGGGTTAGGTGTCTACCATAATAATCAATTAGAAATCTTGGATATAAAAAATGCAGTCATTTAAATAGGAAGTGCAGTATATAAACTCTATAAATGCAGTCAGAGGGCAGATTAATGAACTAAAAATATACAAGG